>NC_142678.1:6892169-6959669 GCF_964200805.1 Pocillopora damicornis
TGTAGCAATACACGAATTACCCAAGGGAACGCCTATAAAAGACGACACAATCAAGTTTTGGACGATTATTATAGCATAGTTAGAAACTTAGCAAAGCTTTAATCTCACCCAAATCCTGTCTTAGACTATTTTCATCGAACACTTATACTTGGTTCTCTTACCGTTTTAAGCCACCTTATCTCAGTCCTTGTGACTAGTTTCAACCAATTATCCAAATCTCCGCCTTCGGCGGCGACGGCGACGGCGAAACGCTCGCCTCAGTAGGCGCAAACCTATGAAAGGTAGAATCGGATCGGCTGACTTCTGCATTGGACCAGATAAGGGTTCATCGTGTTTTTCTTCAACACTGTAGCCATTTATGTTTTCCCTCTCCTCTTTTGGCTCCTCATCGTCTCCGTCCTCTTCCTCACCATTCCAGTAGAACTCACTTTGGTCAAATAGATTAGCAAATATCCGTTTTGTCGAATCCGTATTCCAAATTTGTTAAGTTCATAAAAAAAATCTTATTATTAAAGGCAAAACAGAATACCAAGAAAACATTTCATTTTACCTCTCTAAATCGCCTCTAGCGTCATTGTTTTCATCATCATCAAACGAAAGCGCTAAGCCTATAGCGAGCACCAATCCAAAAAGGGCTATCAACAGCAGCTTGTTCATCTCGAAGTCTTCTGCGATGATCAGTTGTGGATCCAAATGACTTAATTTATACCCTTTTGAATGGGGCGTTGACACCCCTTTTTTGGTCCTAAAACATGAGCAAATTCTAAATATCAGCTGCAAATAGTTGTAATAATATCATGAGTTGAGAGTATTCGTAAGTACTTCTTGTATGCTTGTAAGCGTCCCGATCAAAACATGATCCCAATGCAGTCTCCCAAGGCCAGGTATTTATAACTACTAAAAATGTACAACGTTCAATATTTTTCACAATCTTTCTTCTCATGTCTTTAATAACGCGCACTTTTTTTTTTTGGTTGATTTGTGTTCTATATATCACTTTTTGTCCCCCATATTGTAAGTGAATGTTCTTTACCCTACAAAGAAATCTCCTGGCCTCAGCTTAATGTCGAACTAAATTAGGGTGAAATCTGATCATTAAAGATTTTCGCGAAAAATACTGTATGAAGTGGAGATGTATTGATTCTGTGGAGTTGGAAAGAATATGGTGGGAATAGCTGCGTTTGACGTCGTACATCGCTTCCTAACGAGCCTAACTTCTGCGGATTATTAGCTTTATGACATCATTTTTTAAGTTTGTTCTTCTGAAACAAATATTGAAATATCAGTTTTCGTTGCCTGACAGTGTTTATCTCATCTGAAAACTAAGAGACTCCAAACAATATAAATTTTTTTTTCTAGATACTTCTAACAATTCCTCTTAATTTTTTTGGAGAAATTACTTTAATTACTTCACTAAAAGGTAAATAGGGTATTTCAAGACTATAAAGTGATAACAATACACCATTAAAGATATTCACTCTTAAGTTGCACGGTACACTTCCCATAATTGACGCCATTCTTAAAAGAGGAAAATCTAATGATATTTTTGCCACTCGTATGTTTTTATGTAAAAAAAAATTGCATTGACCTTTAGCCTGATACCCTTAACGTTTCTCTTACTGTTGTATTTGACGAAGGAACGTTTTTGACCATTCGTCGATGGATGTAATGTGCTTCTGTTGATTCCCTCTAATAATACCTTGATAATATATTTCTTAATTTATCGTTCATACTTTTATTTTATGTTGGTACATACCATTTCTTTTTTTTTTTTTCTTTTTTTTTTCTTAATATTAAGACAAATTAACAATCTTAAAAAAATAGTAAAACAAAATTAGACCAAAAACCACAATTAATAAAAATCCGGCTAGAGTATTTCAATGGTAAGTTACACAAAATAAGCCAGAAATAGAGTACTTGACGGTTCGACTATTATTTTTGCCATGGGAATGATGTAAGCTGCTGAAAATCTTAAATGGACAACAAATCACCAATAAATAGATAAGTAATAACATTTTCCCGCTTTCTTCCGACACAACTTAAAAGACGATGAGTTATAAAGAAAAACAAATTTTTGGAGTCAGAATCAAAGTGAGAATTGTCGATCGACCGCCATTCAATTTTATAATCGTAAAAAGTTGTATTAAAAAAAAAGGACGAACAAAAAAAAAAACATCAGCCATCATCGAATTTCCACTGTGCTTTTAAACCCTCACCACCCACTAAGGTTAAATACTGAATTAAACTTTAGAGAAAGCATGGAGTTTCTTTTTGGTTTTTTGACGTATAACGACGCAAATCATGTGTTGTGTTAAATTGTGTCGTTATACAATGCAGTCTCCCACAGCCAAGTATGGTGAGAGTTGCTCTGTGTTAGATGCCATACATCGCTTCCTAATGAGCCTAACTTTTCCGGTTGATTATGTCTCATCATATCATTTTATACGTTTGTTTTTCTGCTAGAAATATCAGAATATCATTTTTCGTCGCTTGACAGTTTTCATCTCATGTAATAGCTTAGATGCTCAATATCAAAAATTACCTTTATTTTAAAACATTTACAAAATTTCCTCACGCATTTCCTGCGAAATTAACTCAACGCACCGGCTAGATGCATGGCGTATTTCAAGACTACACTGGCTACACCATTTAGGACATTCACTCTCTCTGAGAAGCTGCACGTTGCACTTCCCATAATCGCCGCCTTTCTTAAAAGAGGAAAATTTAATCATTTATTTGCTAGTCGTATGTGTTTCCTCTCAACAAAATTGTATTGACCTTCAGCTTGATACCCTTGATGTTTCCTATCGCCCTCTTGACAAAATCTAAACTAATCGGTTATTGCATTATAAGTTAAGTTTATGAAATATAAATAAATAATAATATAAATAAATAAATACAACGACTTGATTGGTGTGTTGCATGAAATTAATACTGGAATTATTGCCAAAAACTGGTAACAGTTTCGTATAAAAACATCCTTACTTGATGCCCTTGTGGTGCATCAAGTAACAATGAATAGTATGATGGTCTCTAGCAAATATCGACTGTCACTTATGTTAGTTTAACTGACTAATTGAAGGAAGCTGTTTAAAATCATTTTCTCGCTTTCTTCCATACAACGTTTCTTCTTTCTTATACATTCATTTCTTAAATAAGGGTTCTTCATTGTGACTTATCTCATGAGGAGTCTGTAAGTTTTAGGTAAAACACCGAGCAGAGTCCCTGACGATAGTGTGGTTCCCCTTGTTAAGAATTTCGTAAGAATGAGTATTTTTCGTTTTTGCGTTGGTTTTTTTTTTCTCCTTTAAGGTAAATTTAAAAAAATGAAACAAAGATGACAGGATAACATAAAACTCTTGACCTCGCAAGCATCACCATAATCTTATTGGTAAGGAAGAATGAGTTGTGTGGCGGAAAATCAAATAGGTTACAAACGATTTTGAGCTAAGCATTTTATTTTATTCAAATCAAAGAGTGTCATTTAAATGTGAATTAAACGTTTTTAACTTAGTTCCTTCAAACTTTACTCGTTGTTCATATAAACGCAAAGAAACTCAGCAATAGAAAAAAGGTCTTTGTTTCCTCCAGATTACAAGATCCTTTTCAAACCGGCAAGATAAAGAACCCATGCTTCAGGCAAAAGTTTCAAAAAGTTAGATTAAGTGTAACTGTCAATTGTTTAAAGTTCGAGCATAAAAAAATGATTTGATTTTTCTTTAAATTCCCAGTTCGGTGGCTGAGCAATACATGAATTACCCAAGCGAACGCCTATAAAAGACAGTTTTGGACGATTATTATAACTTAGTTAGAAACTTAGCGAAGCCTTAATCTCAACCAAATCCTGTCTTAGACTATTTTCGTCGAAAAACTACACTTCGTTCTCGTACCCTTTTAAGCCACCTTATCTCTGTCCTTGTGACTAGTTTCAATGAATTAACCAAATCTCCGTCTTCGGCGGCGACGGCGACGGCGAAACGCTCGCCTCAGTAGGCGCAAACCTATGAAAGGTAGGATCGGATCGGCTGATTTCTGCATTGGACCGGATAAGGGTTTATCATGTTTTTCTTTAACACTGTAGCCATTTATGTTTTCCCTCTCCTCTTCTGGCTCCTCATCGTCTCCGTCCTCTTCCTCACCATTCCAGTAGAACTCACTTTGGTCAAATAGATTAGCAAATATCAGTTTTGTCGAATCCGTATTCCAAATTTATAAAGTTCATTAAAAAAAAAAACTCGTATTATCAAAGGCAAAACTGAATATCAAGAAAACATTTCATTTTACCTCTCTAAATCGCCTCTGGCCTCATTGTTTTCATCATCATCAAACGAAAGCGCTAAGCCTATAGCGAGCACCAATCCAAAAAGGGCTATCAACAGCAGCTTGTTCATCTCGAAGTCTTCTGCGATGATCAATTGTGGATCCAAATGACTTAATTTATACCCTTTTGAATGGGGCGTTGACACCCCTTTTTTGGTCCTAAATCATGAACAAATTCTAAATATCAGCTGCAAATAGTTGTAATAATATCATGAGCTGAAAGTATTCGCAAGTACCTCTTGTACGCTTGTAAGCGTCCCGATCAAAACATGATCCCAATGCAGTCTCCCAAGGCCAGGTATTTATAACTACTAAAAATGTACAATGTTCAATATTTTTCAGTCTTTCTCCTCATGTCTTTCATAACGCGCATTTTGTTTTGGTTGATTTGTGTTCTATTTATCACTCTTTGTCCCCATATTGTAAGGGAATGTTCTTTACCCTACAAAGAAATCTCCTGGACTCAGCTTAATGTCGAACTAAGTTAAGGTGAAATCAGATTATTAGAGATTTTCGCGGAAATACTGTATGAAGTGGAGATGTATTGATTCTGTGGAGTTGCAAAGAAAATGGTAGAAATAGCTGTGTTTGACGTCATACATCGTTTCCTAACGAGCCTAACTTCTCCGGTTTATTAGTTTTATGACATTATTTTTTAACTTTGTTTTTTCCGATACAAATATTGGAATATCAGTTTTCGTTACTTGACAGTGTTTATCTCATCTGAAAACTTAGAGACTCCAAACAATATCAATTTTTTTTTCTGAATACTCCTAAAAAATTCCTCACAATTATTTGAGAAATTACTTTAATTACTACACTAAAAGGTAAATAGGGAATTTCAAGACTACACTGCTAACAATACACCATTAAAAGACGTTCACTCTTAAGCTGTACGGTGCATTTCCCATAATTGACGCCATTTTTAAAAGAGGAAAATCTAATTATATTTTTGTCACTTGTATATTTTTATTAAACAAAAAAATTGTATTGACCTTTAGCCTGATACCCTTAACGTTTTTCTTACTATTATATTTGACGAAGGAAAGTTTTTGACCATTCGTCGATGGATTTAATGTGCGTCTGTTGATTCCCTCTAATCATATTTTCATAATATATTTCTTAATTTATCGTTCATACTTTTATTTTATGTTGGTAAATGTCTTTGCTTTTTTTTTCGGATTTTCAAAAATAATTAATCTTAAAAAAATAGTAAAACAAAATTAGACCAAAAACCACAAATAGTAAAAATCCGGCAGCAGTATTTCAATGGTGAGTTACACAAAATAAGCCTAGAAATAGAATACTTGACGGCTTGAATATTATTTCTGACATGGGAATGATGGAGGCTGCTGAAAATCATAAGTGGACAACAAATCACCAATAAATAGATTAGTAATAACATTTTCTCGCTTTCTTCCGATACAACTTCGAAGACAATGAGTTAGAATAAGGAAAAACCAATTTTGGAAGTCAGAGTCAAAGTGAGAATTGTCGATCGACCGACATTCAATTTTATAATCGTAAAAAAATTATTTTTTAAACCCTCACGACCCACTAAGGTTACGTACTGAATTTAACTTTAGAGAAAGCATGGAGTTTCTTTTTGGCTTTTTGACATGTAACGACGCAATACATGTGTTGTGTTAAATTGTGTCGATATACAATGCAGTCTCCCACAGCCAAGTATGTTAAGAGTTGCTCTGTGTTAGATGCCATACATCGCTTCCTAATGAGCCTAACTTTTCCGGTTGATTATGTCTCATCATATCATTTTATACGTTTGTTTTTCTGCTAGAAATACCAGAATATCATTTTTCGTTGCTTGACAGTTTTCATCTCATTTAATGGCTTAGATACTCGAAACAATATCAAAAATTAACTTTATTTTTAAACATTTCCATCATTTCTTCACGCATTTCCTGCGAAATTACCCCAACGTACCGACTAGATGCATGGCATATTTCAAGACTACACTGGCTACACCATTTAGGACATTCACTCTCTCTGAGAAGTTGCACGTTGCACCTCCCATAATCGCCGCCTTTCTTAAAAGAGGAAAATTCAATCATTTATTTGCTAGTCGTATGTGTTTCCTCTCAACAAAATTGTATTGACCTTCAGCTTGATACCCTTGACGTTTCCTATCGCCCTCTTGACAACATCTAAACTAATCGGTTATTGCATTATAAGTTAAGTTTATGAAATATAAATAAAACATGCAACTAAGTAATCTTCTCTACCTTAAGGAATCGGGAGAGTCATCAGGAAAAAAAAAGTACATCCAGGTTTTGAATAAACAGTATAATACTTGTTCGCGCAAAGATCTTCGTTCCTTAGTTGTGCGATAGAATTAGCTACATAATATAAGTGGCAATCGAATATTAAAACGAGGGCAGGGAATTCCATGGAAATGGGAATATCCTTAAAGGTGAGAAAAGAATAAAAAGCAACACGGAAAAGGAAATGAATGAAAAATCATTATTCATTTCAGTATTTCTCATAGAATTTGAGATCTACATCTTTTCTCCTTTTTTCGTGTTTCTCACTTGTATCTTATGTTGTGGAGGGTCATTGATATTTTTTTGTGTATTGTTAATCCCTTTTGGAGTTATTAAAATTTTGATCATCGGTCACAAGCATTTATGTTAGCGAAGACTTTTCTTCCACTTTGTTTTTGAAGCTCGTACGTGACCTCCTTAATACAGTGATTTTCAAAACGCCCTCTGTTTTTATTAGGTCTTGTTTAGTTTTGTTTGTTTTTGTTATTGTTGTTGTTTTTATGCGAATGAATGTTTTCTTTCCCTTTCCATCCTGATTTCAATTTGAGAAAATCATTTTCATTCGGTTTTATGAAAAATCTTAAGGGTTTGTTTGATTTGCAGGGAATCCTGTTTCCAGAGATTGGCAAGGAGCTCTAAAAGTTTCTTTTGGGTTTGGTCCTGGTTTTCGGACGCCTAACAGCACCGCGCGACTTCATGTTAATAACAAAGTAGAAATAAAATCCATTTATAATGTTATTGGAACAATTTATGGTCGCGAGGAACCAGACAGATACGTATTAATCGGCAGTCATCGAGATGCTTGGTTTTTGGGAGCCGCTGACCCTTCGAGTGGCACCGCAGCTCTATTGGAAATATCGCGCGCTGTCAGCAAGATGCTTCGAGAAGGATGGAGACCTCGACGAACCTTGAAGTTCTGTAGTTGGGGGGCGGAGGAGTTTGGCTTGATTGGCTCAATAGAATGGGTAGAACAAAATCAGAAGATTCTATCCAATAGATCCGTTGTTTATTTGAACACAGACGTGGCTGTTGGTGGCAATTACGTATTGGCAAACCAAAATTGCCCTCTTCTCTCGACAGCCATATTTGATTGGGCCAAGAAAGTCAAAGATCCCAACGCACACGGGAATAAAACTAGTCTTTATGACATAATGGTGGAAAGAATGCCTTCACCCAGCAATCCCAGCGAGCCCTATGTTGTACCTTACCTTTTTCTCAGTGATTACTTGCCTTTTTATATGTATCTGGGGATACCTTCCGCCGATTACAGCTACTTCTTCGGACCCAGAATGGAACTGTACCCTGTCTATCACACGCAAGAAGACAATTTCTATTGGATGAAAACATTCATTGATCCTAAGTTTGAGTTTCACGAGGCTGTTACAAAATTTGAAGGAGGCTTACTGATAGAACTGTCAGACATCTCTATTTTACCATTCGATGTCAAGCGTTACGCAAATGCTCTACTAGCCGGCTATAAAGTACTACCCACAAAAATGCATAGCGAAACACTTCCGACTAAATACATTCAAAGAGCAATTTATAAATTTATGAATGCCAACCATACTTTCGAATGAGCAAAGTCAAAAATTAATCTGAACACTGCTGATCCATTGCGCGTGCGCATGGTCAATGATCAAATGGTGCAAATTGAGAAGGCTTTCATCAGTTCTTCGACGCTTTCCGAAAGTTTTATATCCCGACACTTGTTTTTGCGCACAGCTTTACCTTTCCCAGGGGTGTTCCAGGCATATAAAGAAGGAGACATAAATGAAGTGAAAAAGCAGATGACGTTAGTGGTGGAAGCTATCTCTTCTGCAACGAAAATCTTACAGTTGCCACCTCCTGCCTAAGGTAATAGTGATAAGCTATGTCAGATTACACAAAAGCACATTTTTTTATTACCACGCTACGTCCTTTTTGTTAATTTATTGTAGCCGACCTATAATTGTTTCATTGCAAAAACCTTTTAGGAATAAAACAGGACAGATCAAACAAGGCAAAAAAAGCAGAGCAGAAACGAAAACAAACAACAACATAAAACAGGATATAAAATAGAACCTAAAGCGCTTAAGGTCCCTTTCATGTTAAAGATCTAGGATCTCCTACAGGAAACTTTTTATTATATGCGTCCCCTCCTTTTTATTACTTTATCGCAAAGCTCAAAAACTCGGTGAGAGCAATTGAGATCCATCATGAAGAAGCGCAGAAATACATTCTAAACAGACACCTTTTGTATTATTATTATCATTATTATTATGATTTATTTCGTTGATAACGTAAATTATTTACCGTAAAGAGTTTAAAAGCTGACGTTTTGAGCGTTAGCCCTTTAATAAAGTGAACATCTAGTCTGTTCTTTTACTTGCCTGGTTAACGCTGAATGCAGTTTATATATCGCAGTATTATGTTTTTCTCCTGATAAGAATTTTGATTAAATATAGACCGTGATTTGTTCCACTTCATTCGACTCTTGCATGTTAAATTCATGTTTAGGTGCGAACAAAATTGATGTCTCTAAATAAAAGAGAAATGTAAGTAGACATAAATAAAGCAAATGTAACTATGAGTGCAAAAATTCAATTGTAGGCAAATGCAAGAAAAACTGATGAATAGAAAAGAATTAAAATGATGATTTACCCAGCTTGCGCTTTGTCTTGTCAACAGTTAAGGTGGTCTCTAATGACCTTATGAGTGACCGTAACCGGCCGTAAGACCCTAAACTCCAGTCCTGAGATGATTTTCGTTCCTTTCAACGAGTGTTTTACATACCCGAACGACATGATTGTTTTCACTCCGATTCAAAACACTTCCCATCATTGCTTTGGTGAATAATACAAAAAAGGAGGAGGCTTTAAAGTCACTTCTTTAAATACACGTATTGCTAGATTCTTGAAAAAAATATAAATCATAATGACCGTGAAAAAATTTAGTTTTAGAGACCACAAAATGAACTTGACCTAGTTTCGAACAAACTGTTTACATGTAAAGTTATAAACGTAAGTTTAATCATAGCTGCATGATGGTTCTCTCACTAATTTGTCCACTTGCACTTTTTACATTAAAATCTACAAAATAAATCTATTCACTTGTGCATTTGCTGAATATCTATCCTCGAGATGAAACTGACTTTCTCATCTAGGCTGACTCCCACAAAGTACCCTTGAACTCTTTGACTGTCAAGTATCATCAATAACAACAATTAAAATACATGTCTATAGAACACAAATCAACCAAAAAAAAAAAGTGCGCGTTATTAAAGACATGAGAAGAAAGACTGTGAAAAATATTGAACGTTGTACATTTTTAGCTATAAATAAATGTCTAACAATCCCTACCCGCAAAGTAGCCGAGCTAATCGAAACAGGAGAGAAATAAACATTAAAATATATTCTTGGATAACAAGTATGACCCAACAAAGGAAAGGACCAAGAGTGCATGCACACTTCAACAATAAAAAACTGTACGATAAATGATAAATACGCCAATTAGGCATCACCTATCACAACTGTACTAAAGTTTATACGCAGAAAGAAAATGAAACTTAAATATTTTAATTTTCCTGATTTATCATCTCAGTGTGGAGGTCAACATAAGCGTCCTCTCGCATCAAAATATTCAGCAGCTGTGTATGTAATTACTTATATTTCTCTCTATTAAAACCTCACAACATCACCGATGATAACAATAATAACATTTAAAATAATGATGACAATAATTATAATTTCAATAATAACTATAATGATAAAGTAAAGGCCCTGTTTGAATCTTCGTACTCAGCATGTTCCCTGCACTTGAAAGAACACAAGCACGAGTAAGAAACTTCCAAACATTGTATGTAGACGATTGTCCAAAAGAGAAACACTCATTGATATGGAGAATGATATTTATAAACTAGCAGCCATTTACATCCGTAACAATTTCCCTCTTCTCAATTGTTCCTTATTCCCCTATCGTCACAACTACGTCAATGCCAATATCAAATGCCCTAGAGAGAAACAGAATTAAGTAAAAAACATTAACAATCTCATGAACAAAAACGATTTCAAAAGAAATAAAAATGATCATTAAGTTTATCGTAGGTATATTGGTTTGCAATTACTTGGACCTTCGCATTTCCTTTGTGTCTTGTTCTTATATAGGAAAGGGAGATTTATTTTCACTTTGGAAACACAGGCACTTATATCAGATTAAGTTGTATGATCGAAGGAACAGGGAATCACTAGCATTAATTATGTCCCATTTTTTACTTTTAAAGCGATGTTGTTAGAACTTCAATCCTTTGTAACAGTGTGCTCTTATTCATCAACTATTTCAAAATTATAGCCCGAGATTTCTATCGCGTGATATTTAATAAGGGTGAAGCCCGATTCAACCATGACGCAAAGAAATATAGAGCGAACGGGGTAATTGTCTTTATAGTTAGTATAAATATACAGGTCGTTCAAAACTTAAACTCATATTTTTACTTTAATCCTTTTTACGGGTCGCACAATTTTAGGCTACTCGTTTTATTCGCTATCTGTCACAGAGATAGCGAGTGGCGTGGTCAGTCAGATCGTTGCATTAATAGCGAACACCAGTAGTTGGTCCGAATGAAAATTTATTACGTCAATTATTACTGACGGTTGTTTAATTTAATTTTGACGTAACAGTTGACGATCACAGAATTGAGACGTATTTCCCTTTGGCCGAAACTACAATGATGGAGTCATTCTCGATGGCCCTTGGGAAGACAGAGGCAATTTAAAATATAGACAACATTAACTTTTGTTTTTAAAGAAAAAGATTGGTGACTTAATCAGAAGCTACAATAGCTTTGATTTGCACTTTGGCGATGCTTTTCATTCCCCCTTTCATATTTTCCTCAATATTTTAATATTATTCCAGCGAAAAGAAACAATCTCTTTACGATTTGCAAGTATAAGGAATGAATAAGTTTGATTATATTGGAACATCAATTTCCGTCTCGTTAACTATCGACATTGTTTGAAAAGTGAACCTTGTACTCATTATTTTATTTATTCTTCATCGACTATTGCTGTATGGTATATCCTTATCGTGAATCCTAGGCCCATGTCAAAATTGATAGCCCGCACGAAAAAAAGAAAAAAAAACGGGAAAAAATGAGATATATTGACAATTTTACAACGAAGTAAAAAAAAAAAAGGCACAAAGTTGTTGAGAAATATTATGGGTGGAAAGCATATTACGCTATTACATCTTCCTTTTTCTTTTTATTTTTCTCCTATCCTCTTTAGTTTGTCCTCAGCAATAAGAATATTTAAACATGTTCTTTTCGTTTTATCATCAAGGGTGACTTATTTTTAAAGTAGGATTTGCGTCCCATAACTTGAAGATAAAAGACTTTTGCACCTACATCGATCGTTTTAGTTACTTCAATGTGATGACCTAAAGTTGAACACTTTCAACGTGAAGCAATTACAAAGCTGGAAAAGAATATTTACACGAGTTAGAGTACTCCAAAATTCTTGAAACGTTCGGAAACAATATTTCAGTATGTTTTGAGTTTTAGTTCACCGTGCAGGTAAACGTTTTTTACATGTATGTAAAACATATCAGGTTCGTTTGATCTTTTCGTAGGTTCTTTGGCTCGATTGTATGAAGAACATGGTTAAATTGGACACTCCCCTGATATGCCGCTTAAGCTTGCCAAAAAAAGTTTTCTTTGTTAAAAAATCAAAACAAGCTTCAGAAACAATTTTTTTTCAATGTGCAGCAACATAAGAAACTTGTAGTTCATAGCAACATCCACATCACAATACGTACGTTTAGAGAAAAACAGAAAAACAACATAAAAACGTAATTGCTTTTAAATACCCTTCATTAATGTGAAAGGGGGATGTTATTTAGCGAATAATTTTTGTAGCTGTTAGTAAATTTTTCATTGATATGTGTATTTCGTCTTATTTCTACCAACCAGAGCATGCCTTTGGGAATTTTTTAGCAAACCCCTTTGTGCTCGATAGAGCGAGACTAAACAACGCTCCACACAAGGCACGTTTGAACTGTTTTTTCGTTTTGTTTTTGTTTTTGTTTCAAATTTCAATTTCTACATGGTGAACACGGTCGCTGGTGCACTGTAGCCCATCAAGCTATTAATCCAAAAGAACCTATGACTCCTGAGGAGTCTAGCGTTTTTAATCTTTTCGCACGACTTAGGTATTCCTTTTATAACATAAAGAATGGAGTCCTCAACCAGCGAGTAATGATCGAAACGTTGACGGTACATTTTCAGTGCAGAGGAGTGGAAAAGATACTCAAGTTCAAGGTTGAACCATGCAAAGAAAGTTAACATTTTAGTTGCAAAGACTACTTAAGAAGAGATTTCATTAAATTTAAAGAGCAGTTCCTTATTGTTAGTGTTAAAACCATTGATAACTGTTTCTGTATATGATATAATAAACGTAACATGTCAGAAGGATTGTTTTTATCCTTTAAATTAAAGTGAAAGATTGATGCGAATTTGACTGAAGGATTGAATGGTATTAATTTTTGTTTAGATTAAATTTTTAACTTCACCTCAATGAACTCTTGTCATAAATATGGTAAAAACAATTCATCCTGTCATCTGCAGCATGAAGAATATAGATAATTTAGTTGTCTAAGGAAGTTTCATTCTCGAACTATGCTTTTTTATGCGATGATTTCCGTTTCTTAATTGATTTTCATTTGCCCATCGTGAAGGCCACGTCCGTTCCAATACCGATAGCCCTGGCGACAAACAAAAAAACAATAACAAAATTGATACACCTTTAGAATCGAAAAAAATTTAAGAAGAAATATAAATAACTGTACGTTTTGACAAAGTCGAAAAGGGCATTATAAGGTTTCAAGAGTATTAGGCCGAAGGTTGTTACAATTTTGGTAAAAGGAAAAACATAGGAAGCCTATAGCAAGGAAAATAATGATCAAAGTTTCCTTTCTAAAAAGGAGAAAAATTCAAGTCGTTAAGGGTTGCATCAATAATGGCGTATAACTGTCATTGTAGCCTTCAAATACACTTGACGATGAGAGGTGGAAGTCTCCAATTTTACTTAATCCACACGAGATAAAACAGTTAAACAGCGAAATTAGTACATAGATTTTACTGTCAAAAAATGGAAATGATGGAATGAAATATAACGAGCCAAAAAACAAAACGTGAATAGTCAGGCTCATTTGGAAACGCTGTGTTTTATCAAACACCAAAATTTAGCCATCGGCGCGTCTTCTTTTCTAAATGACTGAGTTAATATTTTATGTACACTTGATATCATCCCAATGATTAGAGTGCATTGGTTTTACCTTTCACACTTACACCTAAAGCTGAGACTTGAGGCTCTCTTTGCAAACCCAGGAACAAAGCAAGAAAAAATGGACAGAAAAAAAAAAAAGGTTTGCGATGTGAAGGCCATATTAAGATGAAATGAAGATTAAGCCAAATATCGCTCGTTTAACATTTTCAGTAGTTATATAAATAGCCGGGAGACTGTATTGAAATCATGTTTTGATCTTGATGCTCATGGACGTAAAAGAAGTATTTGTATATAATCTTGAGTCAATATCTATCATGACAGTAATTAGTATTTTTTTGTTGTTTTTGGACCAAAAAAGGTCTGCCCACGCCCCATCCAAAGCGTAAAAGTTGTGCCGCTTGAATCAAAAATTGATCATCGAGGTAGACTTCGAGATAAACAAGACTCTCTTATAAGCTCTGCTTGGCTTGATGCTTGCCATAAGCTTGGGATTTTCGTCTGACGAGGACGAAAACCAGGCGAAGTATACCGCGACAAAGGAAGTCAGAGACGACTTAGATAGGTAAATATATCAAAATATATTTTTAAATCTCTATCATCATTATTATCCTTTGCACCATGAATTATAGTAGGTTTTTTGATGCACTTAATAGATGCAGATTCAGAAAAACTGATATATTTTTCGTTTAAACCAAAGTGACTTCGACTGGAAAAGTGAGGACGAAGACAACGATGAGCCAAAAGTAGAGAAGTAAAGATAGACGGTTACATCGTTGAAGGCGAAGCTGATAAACCCTTGTCCGGCCCACTGCAGAAATCAGCTGATCCAATCTTCACGGTCATTTCTCGCTTAATCCGCCATGGCATCCGCCGAAGACGTCGTGGAAGGAGACAAGGCTAATGCATTGAGACCAGTCGCAAGGAGATAAGGTGGCTTTAAATGGTAAGAGAAAAAAGTTCATGAGATAGAAGATGTTATAAGCCAGGATTTGAGTGAACTAGAGACTTTGCAAAACTACTAAATTACTGAATCATTTTTGTATCATAGTTTATCATAAATTTAAATCAAAGAAATCAGAGGCCCTTCCCATCCTTTGCCGACTCCCTCACCAATAGTAATTTGTGTATGGTTACAACCACCGAACTGGGTATTTAGAGAAAAAACGTATCATCATTTATTGCTCGAACTCTAAACAATTGTCAGAACAACTGTTTGAAATACGTTTCTTTAGTTTTTTCTTACGTTTTAAACTTGCTTTACTTACTGGACTTTATCTCACCAGAATATCCAGAATAATTTCTTTTTAAAAGATCTAACTTTTTAAGACGTAGTGGCAACAGCCACTCTTATGTGTAGTTACACCTTAAGTAACTACACGTAACTACACCTTAATTTGTCTAACGTATGTAATGGTTACCTTGCAGGCTTGATAAGGATCATTTAATCTGGAGAAAACAAGACAACTCTTCTTTTTCCTATTGCTGAGTCTGTAACATTTGTAGTAAGCTGATTCAACAATTTTAATGATATGTTTTTAAATGATGGTGGTTAATTTCAATAAACGGAAAGCAAAATAACGACTTGTCTTCTCTGTAATGTATTTACCCATCTTGCAACTTACTCCTCTTTGGTAATGAGATTACACTTTCAATCAATCATTCCCATCGACGTTGATTGAAATGCAAATATTTTCAGTGTATCTTATATTCAAAAGAAACTACGCTATTGATTGCCCTGAGTTTATGTTTAGTGTTTGACCTACCCCGTGTTATCAAACTTGCGGCTCATTTATGAATTTTTATATTCCTTTCAAGCAACCATAAATGATCTCGGCTTCCTCCGTTCGCTACCACTAAGGAAAACGTTTGCGAATGTGCATAAAGCTTCGGAATAATCTCGACTGTTTAAAAACTGAACCGAGTCCTCCTCCCAGTAAGTTTTAACTCGTAGCTCGGAGCAAGATACTGAGCTTAGGGTTGTAAAGTTTCAACGCAGGCTGCTCTAGACCCCATCCTCCGAACTTGCCTCTTATAGTTGAACACACTTCTTGGATTTGAAATCACGTGTGAATTTCGAGTAACATTAATATTTAGACCCCACTGAGTACACTGCTTAGCGCTGCATTTCTATTTATTCACTTAGCTCGGGTCGAAAAACAATAAAAATATTATGTGATTATTTTGTGGTCTTGGAGTTCGGAAAAAAGTGTTTGATTTAGAAAGTTTTCAGTATGAAAGAAAATTTAATAAGTACACTCAGCAATATCGAAAAATGGCGAAATTAACATGAAAAAAATTATTCTATTCTAGCGGTGAAGAGTAACAAACTCACACGTTTTAGGGGATGAAAACATTACTTATAACATGCAACGTTTATTATATTTCATACAGAGGTAATTGTCAAGTTAAGAGCACCATAACTCATAATCAGGAACACCTTTCAAAATCTTGATGATATCTCCTCTACTATTTTTATTTAATAATGATACATACATATATATATATATATATATATATATATATATATATATATATAAATATTATGAGGGGAAAAAAGGACGTAACTACGTTTCCCGACAAGCCTGTTTCGTGAATCGCTTCACTCTTCAGGGGTTTAATGAATTAACCCCTGAAGAGTGAAGCGATTCACGAAACAGGCTTGTCGGGAAACGTAGTTACGTCCTTTTTTCCCCTCATAATATTTATTCTGCTCTGCTTCAACGTATTGAGCACTGTTCCACGCGAAAATCGACTCGCAAACTTCCTATATATATATATATATATATATATATATATATATATATATGCATGCTCACTAGTTTATCTAGTTTGAGCACTCTGGCATGGCTTAGATGATACCACACGTGTGAGATCACTTGGGGTGGCTATTTAGCCTTACCTCCATCCTAGCATCAGCACTGCACTGTTTAATGCAGTTAGTTATATATATATATATATATATATATATATATATATATATATATATATATATGCAAAAGCCTTATGTTTTACATAGTATAGTAGAATAATAATATTTTTATTTGTGCTTGAGCTTCTAGTTAAGACTTGAGTAATTTCCCTTTCCGCTTATAAATCAAAATGTACCGTGAACGTTTTTATCACTGCCCACCAGCTGAAAACTCAATTCTTTAAGCCATACGTAGACAGCTTATTTGAGCATTGCATAGCTATAGAAGGGTAGGCCTATTTGCTAATCTTGTCTGATGAATGTAAATCGAGGAAGATTGTTCCATGCATATATTCCACTGGATCAGAGGCAGTACCGTTGTCTTGCCTTATTAACATTAAACGTCTTTATTTAAATCAATTGGAAAATGCCATAATTTCAACTCTTCTTATAGGGTATTTGTGGTTTAAAATCTTAACAAGGAAGCCAGTAGCCAGTGTAGTCTTAAAATACTCCATGCATCTAGCCGGTACGTTGAGGTAATTTCGCAGGAAATGCGTGAGGAAATGTTGGAATTGTTTAAAAATAAAGGTAATTTTTGATATTGTTTCGAGTCTCTAAGCCATTACATGAGATAAAAACTGTCAAGCGACGAAAAATGATATTCTGATATTTCTAGCAGAAAGACAAACGTATAAAATGATATGATGAAAAATTATCAATCGAGGCTCATTAGGAAACGATGTATGGAATCTAACACAGAGCAACTCTTACCATACTTGGCTGTGGGAGATTGCATTGTATAACGACACAATTTAACACAACACGTGTACTGCGTCGTTATATGTCAAAAAGCTAAAAAGGAAATTCCATGCTTTCTCCAAAGTTTAATTCAGTACGTAACCTTAGTGGGTGGTGAGGGTTTAAAAGAACAGCGGAAATTCGATGATGGCTGATGTTTTTTTTGTTTATCCTTTTTTTTTTTTAATATAATTTTTTACGATTATGAAATTGAACATCGGTTGATCGACAATTCTCACTTTGACTTTGACTTCCAAAATTTGTTTTTCCTTATTCTAACTCATCGTCTTCTGAGATGTATCGGAAGAAAGCGGGAAAATGTTATTACTTATCTATTTATTGGTAATTTGTTGTCCATTGAATATTTTCAGCAGCTTCCATCAATCCCATGTCAGAAATAATAGTCAACCCGTCAAGTATTCTATTTCCAGGCTTATTTAGTGTAACTCACCATTGAAATACTGCTGCCGGATTTTTATTATTTGTGGTTTTTGGTTTAATTTTGTGTTACTATTTTTTAAGATTAACTATTTTTGAAAATGAAAAAAAAAAAAAAAAAAAGCAAAGATATGTACCAACATAAAATAAAAGTATGAACGATAAATTAAGATATATATTATGAAGATATGATTAGAGGGAATCAACAGACGCACATTACATCCATCGACGAATGGTCAAAAACGTTCCTTCGTTAAATATAACAGTAAAAATACGTTAAGGTTATCAGGCTAAAGGTCAATACAATTGTTTTTTTAAATATAAACATACGAGTGACAAAAATATCATTAGATTTTCCTCTTTTAAGAATGACGTCAATTAGGGGAAATGCACCGTGCAACTTAGGAGTGAACGTCTTTTAATGGTGTATTGTTAGTAGTGTAGACTTGAAATACCCTATTTACCTTTTAGTGTAGTAATTAAACTAATTTTTCAAATAATTGTGAGGAACTTTTTAGAAGTATTCAGAAAAAAAAATTGAAATTGTTTGAGTCTCTAAGTTTTCAGATGCGATAAACACTGTCAAGTATCGAAAATTGATATTCCAATATTTGTATCAGAAAAACAAAGTTAAAAAGTAATGTCATAAAACTAATAAACCGGAGAAGTTAGGCTCGTTAGGAAGCAATTTATGACGTCAAACACAGCTATTCCCACCATTTTCTTTCCAACTCCACAGAATCAATACATATCCACTTCATTTTTCGCGAAAATCTTTTATGATCAGATTTCACCCTAATTTAGTTCGACATTAAGCTGAGGCCAGGAGATTTCTTTGTGGGGTAAAGAACATTCACTTACAATATGGGGGACAAAAAGTGATACATAGAACAGAAATTAAGCAAAACAAAATGCGCGTTATGAAAGACATGAAAAGAAAGACTGTGAAAAATATTGAACGTTGTACATTTTTAGTAGTTATAAATACCTGGCCTTGGGAGACTGCATTGGGATCATGTTTTTATCGGGACGCTTACAAGCGTACAAGAGGTACTTGCGAATACTCTCAACTCATGATATTATTACAACTATTTGCAGCTGATATTTAAAATTTGTTCATGATTTAGGACCAAAAAAGGGGTGTCAACGCCCCATTCAAAAGGGTATAAATTAAGTCATTTGGATCCACAATTGATCATCGCAGAAGACTTCGAGATGAACAAGCTGTTGTTGATAGCCCTTTTTGGATTGGTGCTCGCTATAGGCTTAGCGCTTTCGTTTGATGATGATGAAAACAATGACGCTACAGGCGATTTAGAGAGGTAAAATGAAATTTTTTCTTGGTATTCTGTTTTTTAATGATACGAGTTTTTTTTAATGAACTTTATAAATTTGGAATACGGATTCGACAAAACCGATATTTGCTAATCTATTTGACCAAAGTGAGTTCTACTGGAATGGTGAGGAAGAGGACGGAGACGATGAGGAGCCAGAAGAGGAGAGGGAAAAGATAAATGGCTACAGTGTTGAAGAAAAACATGATAAACCCTTATCCGGTCCAATGCAGAAATCAGCCGATCCGATCCTACCTTTCATAGGTTTGCGCCTACTGAGGCGAGCGTTTCGCCGTCGCCGTCGCCGTCGCCGCCGAAGACGGAGATTTGGTTAATTCATCGGAACTAGTCCCAAGGACAGAGATAAGGTGGCTTAAAACGGTAAGAGAACGAAGTGTAAGTTTTCGACGAAAATAGTCTAAGACAGGATTTGGGTGAGATAAAGGCTTCGCTAAGTTTCTAACTAAGTTATAATAATCGTCCAAAACTGTCTTTTATAGGCGTTCGCTTGGGTAATTCGTATATTGCTGCAACCACCGAACTGGGAATTTAAAGAAAAATCAAATTATTTTTATGCTCGAAGTTTAAACAATTGACAGTTACACTTAATCTAACTTTTTGAATCTTTTGCCTGAAGCATGGGATCTTTATCTTGCAGGCTTGCAGTAAACTGGAGGAAATAAAGACCTTTTTTCTATTGCTGAGTTTCTTTGCGTTCATATGAACAACGAGTAAAGTTTGAAGGAACTAAGTTGAAAACGTTTAATTTACATTTAAATGACACTCTTTGATTTGAATAAAATAAAATGCTTAGCTCAAAATCGTTTGTAGCGTATTTGATTTTCCGCCATACAACTCATTCTTCCTTCCTTACCGATAAGATTATGGTGATGCTTGCGAGGTCAAGAGTTTTATGTTATCCTCTCATCTTTGTTTCATTTCTTTAAAATTACTCTAAAAGAGAAAAAACAAAAAACAAAAACAAAAAACGAAAAATACTCATTCTTACGAAATCCTTAACAAGGGGAACCACACTATCGTCAGGGACTCTGCTCGGTGTTTTACCTAGAACTTACAGACTCCTCATGAGATAAGTCACTATGAAAAAGTCTTATTTTAGAAATGAATAAGAAAGAAGAAACATATGTATGGAAGAAAGCGAGAAAATGATTTTAAACAGCTTCCTTCAATTAGTCAGTTAAACTAACATGATTTTTTAGAAGTGACAGTCTATATTTGCTAGAGACCATCATACTATTCATTGTTACTTGATGCACCACAAGGGCATCAAGTAAGGATGTTTATATACGAAACCATTACCAGTTTTTGGCAATAATTCCAGTGTTTATTTCGTACAACATACGAATCAAGTCGTTTTATTTGACGAATCCAAGAGAAGCTGAATACATTGCCTGTTTTGTGGCCAGGCTATCGATATTAGTTATTTGACCATCGGGAAATGAGCAGGTGGATAGAGAAATATATACTCGTCAGGCCGTGCAACTCATTTCTTTTTTCTGATCGTTTTGCACGATCTATTATTTCAAATAAAGATGTGCTACTTTATTAATCAATTAACAAACACAAAGAAGGCTTATCATCGAATGTACTATTCTTCTTTGGTCTGGTTTGTCTTGGCCACAGGCCTTGCTCTTCAAGGTGACTAAGATGGAAAAACTAGCATGCAAATAATGGAAGCTTTTGGAATTCTCAAACACCAAGAACAAAAAAAAACACCAATCAAATTCAAAAGTTGAAATTTTCCAAATAAAGAGGTCATTAAGATGTTGAGAGCTGTTTCTGAGTTTGGTAAGAGAACCATTGGTAATGCCACTACTGTATCTGTATACAATGTTATAAACATTTGCATTTTAGAATGTGTCTTCTTCGTCTTCTAGATGTAAAGATCTCTGTGAGTTTTATAATGGTCCTTAATTTTGGCTCCAAGTTTGCTTTCGCCAGCCACGATCGTGAAAAACCGTGGAGTATTCTATATTTAGGTTTATTTTGTGTAACTTAGAATTCAAATAACCCAGCCGGATAAACTATTTGTGGTTTTTGGCCTTATTTTGGTTTCCTTTTTTCTGGAGGATTAGTTATTTTGTTCAGTATTCGAAGATATGATTAGAGAGAATCAATAGGAGCAGGAGATCTCTCATAAATCTTCAACCCGCTTTTGTATCAAAATTATAACATCTAGTCAACGAACTCTTTGTAAATTATCCATTGATGAATGGCCAAAAAAAGTTACTTCATTAAACGCAACAGTTTAAACGAGAAAGTTTATCATTTGTTTTTCAGTTGATACTTGATTTGCCGCACGAAGTATATATTTCTCTATCCACCTGCTCATTTCCCGATGGTCAAATAACTAATATCGATAGCCTGGCCACAAAACAGCCAATGTATTCAGCTTCTCTTGGATTCATCAAATACAACGACTTGATTGGTGTGTTACATGAAATTAATACTGGAATTATTGCCAAAAACTGGTAACAGTTTCGTATACAAACATCCTTACTTGATGCCCTTGTGGTGCATCAAGTAAAAATGAATAGTATGATGGTCTCTAGCAAATATCGACTGTCACTTATAGAAAATCATGTTAGTTTAACTGACTAATTAAAGGAAGCTGTTTAAAATCACTTTCTCGCTTTCTTCCATACAACGTTTCTTCTTTCTTATTCATTTCTTAAATAAGGGTTCTTCATGGTGACTTATCTCATGAGGAGTCTGTAAGTTTTAGGTAAAACACCGAGCAGAGTCCCTGACGATAGCGTGGTTCCCCTTGTTAAGAATTTCGTAAGAATGAGTATTTTTCGTTTTTGCTTTGTTTTGTTTTATCTCCTTTAAGGTAAATTTAAAAAAATTGAAACAAAGATGACAGGATAACATAAAACTCTTGACCTCGCAAGCATCACCATAATCTTATTGGTAAGGAAGAATGAGTTGTATGGCGAAAAATCAAATACGCTACAAACGATTTTGAGCTAAGCATTTTATTTTATTCAAATCAAAGAGTGTCATTTAAATGTAAATTAAACGTTTTTAACTTAGTTCCTTCAAACTTTACTCGTTGTTCATATAAACGCAGAAAAACTCAGCAATAGAAAAAAGGTCTTTGTTTCCTCCAGATTACAAGATCCTTTTCAAGCCTGCAAGATAAAGATCCCATGCTTCAGGCAAAAGATTCAAAAAGTTAGATTAAGTGTAACTGTCAATTGTTTAAACTTCGAGCATAAAAAAATGATTTGATTTTTCTTTAAATTCCCAGTTCGGTGGCTGAGCAAAACACGAATTACCCAAGCGAACGCCTATAAAAGACAGTTTTGGACGATTATTATAACTTAGTTAGAAACTTAGCGAAGCCTTTATCTCACCCAAATCCTGTCTTAGACTATTTTCGTCGAAAACTTACACTTCGTTCTCTTACCGTTTTAAGCCACCTTATCTCTGTCCTTGCGACTAGTTCCAATGAATTAACCAAATCTCCGTCTTCGGCGGCGACGGCGACGGCGAAACGCTCGCCTCAGTAGGCGCAAACCTATGAAAGGTAGGATCGGATCGGCTGATTTCTGCATTGGACCGGATAAGGGTTTATCATGTTTTTCTTCAACACTGTAGCCATTTATCTTTTCCCTCTCCTCTTCTGGCTCCTCATCGTCCCCGTCCTCTTCTTCACCATTCCAGTAGAACTCACTTTGGTTAAATAGATTAGCAAATATCAGTTTTGTCGAATCCGTATTCCAAATTTATAAAGTTCATTAAAAAAAAAGAAAACTCGTATTATCAAAGGCAAAACAGAATACCAAGAAAAAAGTTTCATTTTACCTCTCTAAATCGCCTCTGGCCTCATTGTTTTCATCATCATCAAACGAAAGCGCTAAGCCTATGGCCAGGACCAATCCAAAAAGGGCTATCAAAAGCAGCTTGTTCATCTCGAAGTCTTCTGCGATGATCAATTGTGGATCCAAATGACTTAATTTATACCCTTTTGAATGGGGCGTTGACACCCCTTTTTTGGTCCTAAATCATGAACAAATTTTAAATATCAGCTGCAAATAGTTGTAATAATATCATGAGCTGAAAGTATTCGCAAGTACCTCTTGTACGCTTGTAAGCGTCCCGATCAAAACATGATCCCAATGCAGTCTCCCAAGGCCAGGTATTTATAACTACTAAAAATGTACAATGTTCAATATTTTTCAGTCTTTCTTTTCATGTCTTTCATAACGCACATTTTGTTTTGGTTGATTTGTGTCCTATATATCCCTTTTTGTCCCCCATATTGTAAGGGAATGTTCTTTACCCTACAAAGAAATCTCCTGGACTCAGCTTAATGTCGAACTAAGTTAAGGTGAAATCAGAATATTAGAGATTTTCGCGAAAATACTGTATGAAGTGGAGATGTATTGATTCTGTGGAGTTGCAAAGAAAATGGTAGAAATAGCTCTGTTTGACGTCATACATCGTTTCCTAACGAGCCTGACTTCTCCGGTTTATTAGTTTTATGACATTATTTTTTAACTTTGTTTTTCTGATACAAATATTGGAATATCAGTTTTCGTTACTTGACAGTGTTTATCTCATCTGAAAACTTAGAGACTCCAAACAATATCAATTTTTTTTTTCTGAATACTCCTAAAAAATTCCTCACAATTATTTGAGAAATTACTTTAATTACTACACTAAAAGGTAAATATGGTATTTCAAGACTACACTGCTAACAATACATCATTAAAAGACGTTCACTCTTTAGCTGTACGGTGCATTTCCCATAATTGACGCCATTCTTACAAGCAAAAAATCTAATGATATTTTTGTGACTTGTATATTTTTATTAAAAAAAAATTGTATTGACCTTTAGCCTGATACTCTTAACGTTTTTCTTACTATTATATTTGACGAAGGAAAGTTTTTGACCATTCGTCGATGGATGTAATGTGCGTCTGTTGATTCCCTCTAATCATATTTTCATAATATATTTCTTAATTTATCGTTCATACTTTTATTTTATGTTGGTACATATCTTTGCTTTTTTTTTTCGGATTTTCAAAAATAATTAATCTTAAAAAATAGTAAAACAAAATTAGACCAAAAACCACAAATAATAAAAATCCGGCAGCAGTATTTCAATGGTGAGTTACACAAAATAAGCCTTGAAATAGAATACTTGACGGCTTGAATATTATTTCTGACATGGGAATGATGGAGGCTGCTGAAAATCATAAATGGACAACAAATCACCAATAAATAGATTAGTAATAACATTTTCCCGCTTTCTTCCGATACAACTTCGAAGACAATGAGTTAGAATAAGGAAAAACAAATTTTGGAAGTCAAAGTCAAAGTGAGAATTGTCGATCGACCGACATTCAATTTTATAATGATCGTAAAAAAATTATATTTTAAACCCTCACGACCCACCAAGGTTACGTACTGAATTTAACTTTAGAGAAAGCATGGAGTTTCTTTTTGGCTTTTTGACATGTAACGACGCAATACATGTGTTGTGTTAAATTGTGTCGATATACAATGCAGTCTCCCACTGCCAAGTATGTTAAGAGTTGCTCTGTGTTAGATGCCATACATCGTTTCCTGATGAGCCTAACTTTTCCGGTTGATTATGTCTCATCATATCATTTTATACGTTTGTTTTTCTACTAGAAATATCAGAATATCATTTTTCGTTGCTTGACAGTTTTCATCTCATGTAATGGCTTAGATACTCGAAACAATATCAAAAATTACCTTTATTTTTAAACATTTCCATCATTTCTTTACGCATTTCATGCGAAATTACCCCAACGTACCGACTAGATGCATGGCGTATTTCAAGACTACACTGGCTACACCATTTAGGACATTCACTCTCTCCGAGAAGTTGCACGTTGCACTTCCCATAATCGCCGCCTTTGTTAAAAGAGGAAAATTTAATCATTTATTTGCTAGTCGTATGTGTTTCCTCTCAACAAAATTGTATTGACCTTCAGCTTGATACCCTTGACGTTTCCTATCGCCCTCTTGACAACATCTAAACTTATCGGTTATTGCATTGTAAGTTAAGTTTATAAAATATAAATACAACATGCAACTAAGTAATCTTCTCCACCTTTTGGAATTGGGAGAGTCCTCAGGAAAAAAAGTTTTGCAGGTTTTGAATAAACAGTATAATACTTGTTCGCGCAAAGATCTTCGTTCTCCAGTTGTGCGACAGAATTAGCTACATAATATAAGTGGAAATCGAATATTAAAACGAGGGCAGGGAATTCCATGGAAACGGGAATATCCTTAAAGGTGAGAAAAGAATAAAAAACAACACGGAAAAAAAAATGAATGAATAATCATTGACGAGTATTTCTCATAGCATTTGAGATCTACATCTTTTCTCCTTTTTTTGTGTTTCTCACATGTATCTTATGTTGAGGAGGGTCAGTGATATTGGTGGGGCTTATTTTGACAATAAGGAAATGAATCTCAACGACGAAACGAAAACATAACTAAGTTAGGGAGCTACATCTCTATATTTTCCTTTGACATCGCTGACGGACGAAATTTCGTGAAACAAATATAGATTATCCATTTCCCTACTGTTGCGTTTAATGAAGCAACTTTTTTTGACCATTCATTAATGGATAATTTACAAAGAGTTCGTTGACTAGATGTTATAAATTTGATACGGATGCGGGTAGAAGATTTATGAGAGATCTCCTACTCCTATTGATTCCCTCTAATCATATCTTCCTAATATATTTCTTAATCCATCTTTCATAATTATCCGTTGATATATCTGTTTGCTTATTTCGCTTTTTTTTTTTTCGAATACCGAATAAAATAACTAATCCTCCAGAAAAGGAAAACAAAATAAGGCCAAAAACCACAAATAGTTCATCCGGCTGGGGTATTTGAATTCTAAGTTACACAAAATAAACCTAAATATAGAATACTCCACGGTTTTTCACGATCGTGGCTGGCGAAAGCAAACTTGGAGCCAAAATTAAGGACCATTATAAAACTCACAGAGATCTTTACATCTAGAAGACGAAGAAGACACATTCTAAAATGCAAATGTTTATAACATTGTATACAGATACAGTAGTGGCATTACCAATGGTTCTCTTACCAAACTCAGAAACAGCTCTCAACATCTTAATGACCTCTTTATTTGGAAAATTTCAACTTTTGAATTTGATTGGTGTTTTTTTTTGTTCTTGGTGTTTGAGAATTCCAAAAGCTTCCATTATTTGCATGCTAGTTTTTCCATCTTAGTCACCTTGAAGAGCAAGGCCTGTGGCCAAGACAAACCAGACCAAAGAAGAATAGTACATTCGATGATAAGCCTTCTTTGTGTTTGTTAATTGATTAATAAAGTAGCACATCTTTATTTGAAATAATAGATCGTGCAAAACGATCAGAAAAAAGAAATGAGTTGCACGGCCTGACGAGTATATATTTCTCTATCCACCTGCTCATTTCCCGATGGTCAAATAACTAATATCGATAGCCTGGCCACAAAACAGGCAATGTATTCAGCTTCTCTTGGATTCGTCGAATAAAACGACTTGATTCGTATGTTGTACGAAATGAACACTGGAATTATTGCCAAAAACTGGTAACAGTTTCGTATACAAACATCCTTACTTGATGCCCTTGTGGTGCATCAAGTAACAATGAATAGTATGATGGTCTCTAGCAAATATCGACTGTCACTTCTAAAAAATCATGTTAGTTTAACTGACTAATTGAAGGAAGCTGTTTAAAATCATTTTCTCGCTTTCTTCCATACACACGTTTCTTCTTCCTTATTCATTTCTAAAATAAGGGTTCTTCATGGTGACTTATCTCAAGAGGAGTCTGTAAGTTTTAGGTAAAACACCGAGCAGAGTCCCTGACGATAGTGTGGTTCCCCTTGTTAAGGATTTTGTAAGAATGGGTATTTTTCGTTTTTTGTTTTGTTTTTTCTCCTTTAGGGTAATTTTAAAGAAATGAAACGAAGATGACAGGATAACATAAAACTCTCGACCTCGCAGCATCATCATAATCTTATTGGTAAGGAAGAATGAGTTGTATGGCGGAAAATCAAATACGCTACATACGATTTTGAGCTAAGCATTTTATTTTATTCAAATCAAAGAGTGTCATTTAAATGTAAATTAAACGTTTTTAACTTAGTTCCTTCAAACTTTACACGTTGTTCATATAGACGCAAAGAAACTCAGCAATAGAAAAAAGGTCTTTGTTTCCTCCAGATTACAAGATCCTTTTCAAGCCTGCAAGATAAAGATCCCATGCTTCAGGCAAAAGTTTCAAAAAGTTAGATTTAGTGTAACTGTCAATTGTTTAAAGTTCGAGCATAAAAAAAATGATTTGATTTTTCTTTAAATTCCCAGTTCGGTGGTTGTAGCAATACACGAATTACCCAAGCGAACGCCTATAAAAGACAGTTTTGGACGATTATGATAACTTAGTTAGAAACTTAGCGAAGCCTTTATCTCACCCAAATCCTGTCTTAGACTATTCTTTTGTTGAAAAATTACACTTCGTTCTCTTACCGTTTTAAGCCACCTTATCTCTGTCCTTGTGACTAGTTTCAATGAGTTAACCAAATCTCCGTCTTCGGCGGCGACGGCGACGGCGACGGCGACGGCGAAACGCTCGGCTCAGTAGGCGCAAACCTATGAAAGGTAGGATCGGATCGGCTGATTTATGCATTGGACCGGATAAGGGTTTATCATGTTTTTCTTCAACACTGTAGCCATTTATGTTTTCCCTCTCCTCTTTTGGCTCCTCATCGTCTCCGTCCGCTTCCTCACTATTCCAGTAGAACTTACTTTGGTAAAAAAGATTAGCAAATATCAGTTTTGTCGAATCCGTATTCCAAATTTGTTAAGTTCATAAAAAAAAAAACTCTTATTATTAAAGGCAAAACAGAATACCAAGAAAACATTTCATTTTACCTCTCTAAATCGCCTGTAGCGTCATTGTTTTCATCATCATCAAACGAAAGCGCTAAGCCTATAGCGAGCACCAATCCAAGAAGGGCTATCAACAGCAGCTTGTTCATCTCGAAGTCTTCTGCGATGATCAATTGTGGATCCAAAGGACTTAATTTATACCCTTTTGAATGGGGCGTTGGTCCTAAAACATGAACAAATTATATATGTCAGCTGCAAATAGTTGTAATAATATCATGAGTTGAGAGTATTCGTAAGTACCTCTTGTACACTTGTAAGCGTCCCGATCAAAACATGATCCCAATGCAGTCTCCCAAGGCCAGGTATTTATAACTACTAAAAATGTACAACGTTCAATATTTTTCACAGTCTTTCTACTCACGTCAGTCATAACGCGCATTTTGTTTTGCTTAATTTCTGTTCTATATATCACTTTTTGTCCCCCATATTGTAAGTGAATGTTCCTTACCCTACAAAATCTCCTGAACTCAGCTTAATGTCGAACTAAATTAAGGTGAAATCTGATCATTAAAGATTTTCGCGAAAATACTGTATGAAGTGGAGATGTGTTGATTCTGTGGAGTTGGAAAGAATATGCTGGGAATAGCTGTGTTTGACGTCATACATCGCTTCCTAACGAGCCTAACTTCTCCGGTTTATTATGGCGTAACATACCGTTCAAAATTCAGTCTGGGTATTTTCCCTATCGAAAAATTAATTTTCGTGTCGGAAATCAATTAACAGGGTCCGTTATTGTTGGCCTCTTTCAGACCTCCTCATTGTCTGCTATTTCCCGTGTCTGATATTATTTTCCGAGCCTGATATTATTTCCCATGTCTGTATTTACTATCTAAATGGATTTCGATTTATCGCCGAGCCTAACAAGACTTATCGAGAATCGAGGCCGATAATAACCTACATCACTAATCGAGTGTTTGATCGAGTTTGATTAATTCCTCAATCACGAGTCGGATTATCCAGGGTTGACTCCGTCCCAGACCTCCCACGGTACACCGTTGGCTAGGGCTAGTTGTTCACTTAGTTAACAAAAACGATAAGCACCACTTCTTCGCAAGTATTGAAGCAAGCACTGACTTGGAGGTTATGACTGTTGAGGTAGGGTTATGAAGTCTCTAATCGTAGTATGCACATAGAATCTAGCCACTAGTTATGTTATACCTTTGTGTAGCAAACTCTTGAACTTTGTGTACCTGGCACACGCGGTTACATAAGCTGATAATTGAAAGCCGAAACACATAAAATGTACGAATATTGTGTGCTTGTACATTAGTTTTAAAGAAAAAAATTGTCGTATTTTTCAAAAATCTAGCCTTGTACGGCTCAATGAACGTCAAACTAAATATTATGCATTTGCTGTTGCTCAGTAAATGCGTAATTTGACAGCACTATCTCAAGCACGGTCTACGAAAATGCTAAATTTCGGTTATCATTCACTGTTTCCATCAGTGAACCCTTAAAACCCCCAAATTGCGACTGGCTTCTCCTTTCTGCTTACAGTATCACCCTTGGATCAAATGTAAAAGTCAAGACAATGGTGGAAATTAACACCAATTTAAGAGGCTCCTGATTGTCAATCAAATTCTCCTTGTCTGTACTATAAGAAATGGGATCCAAGGGGATGCAAAGAAGACAGGGTACAGAATATGACTGACAATGTAAGAGTGTAAAGGGTTAACCACTTGACCAGCTCAAACTAAGCAAGGGATCAGTAACCACTCAACCGGAATTCAATGTATAAAGCCCATCTTTTATTTTAAAACAGCAAGGTTAATGACATGTTATGGGCTCTCTTTCTTTTGTATTAATGGTTGTGTATTTGAAGCAAAAAGTTGTCTTGCAAACAGAGTACAATTCAGCAGACATCAGGTAAAAATCTTAAATAAAAAGAACAACATTAAACATCATCATCAGTCAAAATATCTTAATTTACACCTGGTGCTTTGAAATCAAACTAAACAAATTATACAATGAAATTCAGTATTTTAGAGAGGTGATGATAAATTAATTCCCTACGAGTGAGATATAAAAACAATGCATTAACCCTTTAACTCCTAGAAGTGATTAACACAAAACTTCTCCCTACAATATCCATACATTATTCAGCAAACAGATAATGTGAATATTCAATCTTGTCAGGTTGAAGCTGCTATCTTGATCTAGCAGCAAGTTCTCATAACTAATTAGCAAGGAAATGAGTAGCAGCTAGAGGGGAGAATTAACTATCAGATCTTGGGATTTAAAGGGTTAAGACTCTTGATTTCAGTTCATTAAATGTTGTAGCCAAAATGTGAGGGAGCAAGTCACAGTACGACTCGTTCTCTCACATTTGTGTTGTATAACTAGCTAAGGTCCATAAAAAGTTTCCTTTTTTCAAGTTTACTTTTAGCGAAAAATAGCAAAAAAATTTTTTAATGGAAATACATATATATAGATGGTCACTTGCAATAAAACCTAAGATAGATTTTCCTATTAATTAGTTTTACTTTTCTTTTTTTCTTTAGCTCTTAGCCTCCTCATTTGACGTCTACTTATTTTGTTCATTTCAATGTCATCTTCTTTGGCTTTCATTTTTTTTGCATTTAAGTTTGACTTGTTGTTGTCTTCTGGTTTTCTCTTTCTTTTCCTCTTTTTGTCATCTGTGTCTTTTGATTCCCCTTTTGTTGCCTTTTTGTCCAGTTCTTTTATTCTCTTCTTCATCTTCTTAACTTTCTTTCCAATGCTCTTGTTACTATCATCTGCTAAATAGAATTTTTAAAGTATTGTTAAACTAATATGTAATGTTATTTACTTGTATTTCTTCAATCAAGTCCTGGCTATTGACCACACTATTCTTGTGGTCACCCTGATTATAGAAGTTTGAAAAACTGATGACCTGAACTTCCAAATGATGAGGACATTCTTTAATGTATACCAAAGTCAAATAATATTCCAATATTGGGAAAAAATCTTAATATTTTCTGTGTACATCTACTTGTAACTATCCAATTAGAATTGTGGAGCACATCTATTTTTCACTCTTTTTAAACAAGATGAAAAATGGGTCATTAACACCATATTAGTGTACAATTTTATTAATTTAATTTAGTATACAAACTTTCCTGGTTACTTTACTTTCAGTAGTAATAGTGTTGTTTGCATTACTCTAAAGCATTCAAGCTAGATACGAGGTGAAAAGCACTTGCAAGGCTAGAACAAAAACCAATCAAAACATACCTCTGGTCTCAATGGTGGAATTAAGATCTTTGTCAGTTTGTAAAGGGCCAGTTCCTTTGAATGACACCTGGAAGGAAATAGGAGAAGAGTGGAAGCATCCCTGGCTCAAAGAATCATTGATTACAGAAATAGATTATCTTCATTTGTCTTTCTCTAGGAGAATTTAACGTCCAAATTTTGTCTAACAAATGGGAAGTTAAGACTTCTCAGCATTTCTTTCAGTTCCTTAATTCTATTTTAATATTAAAATAAAATATCTTTGAAATGATACAATACTACAACTGATAAGGATACTTAAGTGAGAAAAACACCCCTTTATTCCTAATTCAATGAAACAAGTGTAAATCTGGACTAACAGTGGCAATGGCAGAGCCCCTACCAAGGAAAACACCTTGCAACCCTGAAATAGAAGTTGCAAGCTCCGGAGTACAAATACACCTTTCACTACCAAATCTTGGAACTGCAGGTGAGACCTTGCTCTTGTCACACTACCGCACAGGAACACACCTTCAGCCTCTATAGTAGAAGTTGCAAGTTCCAGAGTACAAAAGCACCTTCTGCTGCCAAATCTAGCAATAGAACTCCAGGTGAGACCTTGCTAGAAGATCTGCCATCGCAGAGGCATTAGTTCGCCATGATCCTATAGGTGCAGGCCTGCGGTGGAGAAATTTGACCCCAAGAGTTACTTATAGCGTTCCAGGTAATTTTACGTTCTGAGTTATAAAACTTTGAACCGCAAATCATAGATTTGAATAGATGTGATCAAGTGTGCTGCTTATTTCCATATTGCACCGCATGAAGTATGTGTCGCTAAGAGAATTGTGCAGGTTTTGATGTCCATTTTTTACACGTCGACCTTAACAGAAAAGGAGCTCATGTCCGTCCAACATTACCATATCTTGAGTATGACTTTGGATATTCGTTCTCGAATAGAGCCAATTACTTTCATCATAAAATAACAAATGATCAAACCCAGGATCGTTGACTTATTAGTGTTTGAAATATATATTGTAGGCCCAAACAGCCTGTGGCACTTGGATGGCAATCACAAGCTGATACGGTAAGTAACAGACCTAAAACATATCATAAATACATTGTTTTTAGATTGCCTGCACTGTTCTACAATAATGCTTGAGGAAAATTAAAAATGATCAGAGCGGAAGACATTTACGTTCCTCATCAACAGCATTTTTTAACATGCTGTAATTCGTCTGTATTCGGGAATTAATACCTGTTACTTCTTTTAATGTATCTATGGAATTTAGTAGAGGAAAAATGCACCATATTCTACTCTTCCCCACTCATAATGTGAGTACCGTGTGAAAGGTGTTTTAAAACTCTTTTCTCAGATGGAGGTTGGTCGTGCACGGAGGAATAGACGGATATTCGAGGCTTGTTGTATTCCTCCGCTGTTCCAGCAATAATAGGGCAGCAACAGTGGCCAATTTATTCTTAGGCGCCACAACTGAATTCTGTTGGCCATCACGGGTGAGGACAGATAAGGGTGGAGAGAGTGCGGAAGTTGCGCGCCTTATGGTTGAAAAACGAGGAGAAGGTCGCGGCAGCATTTTGCAAGGTAGTTCGGTCCATAACCAGAGGATAGAGAGGCTGTGGAGAGACATGCGGAAAATGGTCACGGAGAATTTCCGACTCCTCTTCTATTTCTTAGAGAGGAACAATCTTCTGAATCCGAACGACGAACTGGATCTGGCAGCTCTACATTATGTATTTATTCCACGGATTAATGAAAACCTAGAAAAGTTTAAGGTGTCCTGGAACAATCATAAGCTATCTACTGAAAAACAAAAGACTCCAAATCAGTTGTACATTCTAGGAATGCTTAATTTGTTTGGATCAGAATATACAGCGGTAAAGGACTTCTTCGAAAGCAACGTCATAGACTCCAACTATTACGGCGTAGAGGAACCGGATGTCATTGATGCAGCGTCAGAGGTGGAGGAGGCTGTCGTGGTGCCTGAAACAATGCAAAACCTTTCTAACGCGAGCTTGCAGGAATTGCAGCTACAAGTGAATCCGTGGGAGCGGGACTCCAACCACGGCATCTCGTTTTACATTCGAGCAAAAGAATTCCTCTCGCAGCAAAATTAGCAATCGGTGAGCACGAGTTTTTTTCGCTGATGAGGGTGAAGCACGCAAAAAGTCTTCAAACCGGTTGTGCAGACCAAGCAATGTGGTCTACGATGTTATTTTCGATGATGTCCTTTACCGCAGTTTATTTCGGTATTTCAACACATTAGGGCAGAGTGTGCAATGGTTTTACACGAGAACAAGGCGGAAATACGGACTGAAGGCGGAGCAACCAAACTTTGTTTGTGTGTGCGTTTTATTTATTTATTTTTTATTTTAGGCTCTACTTTTTAAGCAACGAACTTTTAAGCGCATTATTTTTTTCCTTTTCATGATTTGTTTTGTCTTTCGCGTACGCCTTATGCGATCGATTTCATGTTATGATAATGCCGTGCGATATATTTTGAAACCCAGACGCCAAAATATAAGAAAACGTAATAACACTTGAATAATATATCTTTAATTCGATTTTTGACAGATAGGAAAAGTGCCCCCACGGGACTCAACAGTCTTTCTTTGTAGCAGGCCACACGAACTGAGAAGTAGATTCTTAGTGTCCTTGGGGTATTCTACTGACAGAGGGTCGGTTTGAATGAATTGGCCTTTACTGAAGCCGAACTGAAGTTTAACTTAATCTTAAGTGGCTTTGTTTCACGTTCATTTAAAAAAAAAAATGTCCTTTACCGCAGTTTATTTCGGTATTGCAACACATTAGGGCAGAGTGTGCAATGGTTTTACTCGAGAACAAGGCGGAAATACGGACTGAAGGCGGAGGTTAAGGTTAACCTGTACAAGCTATCAACCTTCTACAAAATGAATCGGCTGAATCAAAATAACGCATGCTTAGTAATTACCTCTAATCGGTCATATCTGAGTAGATAGCTCCAAAAACCTAAGAATCTGTAAAGGGAAATAACTAAAACTTCTTTCTCTTTGTTTTTCATCTTTTCTGTTGTGTTGTTGGTGTTTTTGGTTTTTTTTTTATGTTTTTTTTGGGTGTGTGTGTTTGTGTGTGACTGTAAATATATGAAAATCATATATGTGAACTACGGTTAAAGAAATGAAAATGAAAGAGAACATCGCAGTAATAAATACTTCTCAAGCAGCAGTGAAAAAAAGACCTAAGTAGTGCTCATTACTGCGATGTTCGCTTTCATTTTCACTGTCTGTGCGTGTGTTGAGATAAGAAAAAAAATTAACCTCTTAAAAATTTGTTTTAGAATTGTCATCGGGCTGGCAAACCCATGCAGTAGTCATTGAGCTGGAGCCAGATCTTCGCCTGCGGGAAGGGGAGACCTTCGGGACTGAGGTTGCCCTGGCAAAACTGGAACGAGAGGCAGAAAAGAACTCCGGCTGGCTTTTTATGGAAATATTTATTGAAAGGTTTTCTTTTTCTTTGTAAATGTTTAGTTGTGAAGTGAAGATATGACACACTGTTACCTTAAGTTGAGTGACTGCGATGCAGTGTTCTCTCAGACTGATGTACATCAAAATGAAAGCTTTTTCTATGACTGTCCGCATCGTTAGAGTGAATATTTCTGAACCAGCGAAATAGTATATTGTGAATTTTCAAATTAGCTAGGAATAACCATTTTTGTGTGACCGACAAAGAATCCTCAGATAACGTTTAATATTTCCACGTAGCTATAGCTAAGCGAGTATGACGTTAGCGAGAAAAGAAAAAAAATACAGCGCACGTGAAAACACTGCATCATAACCATAAACATGGTTTAGTTATTCTTCTTTTTGTAATAAATAAAGAGACAGTTTCGTTGAGATGGTCAAACTATACGTTAGGCTAAAAGAGTTCCATTGCCTTTTTAAAATTGCTTGAGCCAAATTTGAATCATAGGCTGACGACTTTTGACGTTGTGTTAAACTTATAAATAAGATAGACAAGACCATAGCTGTGGCGTAACAGATAATTTCATTCTTTTTTGGGCGTTTCCCCGATCCGTTCGCATTTTTCAATTTAGTTCCTTTCGGTTTTATATTAGCATCGTTTTAAAAAGCTTTTATTTACCTTTTTCTCATACATTTAATGCAAGAAGATCAAGTTTTTTGTTTTTAATCGGATGTGATTAGTCATGTGCACAACATTTAGTGAATAATAAATTGTTGCGGCAGAATGGCTGTGGAATCTTTTGGTTTGGTTTCATCTTACTTTACAAGTTTCCTTGCTCTTAAACTTCCCTTTACGAAAAAATATCTACCACTGTAAACTTTCTTTTTCCCTCAAATGTTGCTGATTTTCTCTATAAGGTGGCTTTCCGGTTCTACATTGCCGGAGCCTGATAATTTTCTCAATCGCCGACTCTGATAACCGCAGAGTACTCTCCTACCCAGACTTCTCACGGTACAAGGTTAGGATAGTTTTAGAAAGGTAATAAAAACTGTATATCAATAAAAAAGACTGCAGTTAGTCTTCTCCTTTAACTTCGTGTATATTGTACAATTAAAAAATGTACCATTAGCATAAGGGTATTGATTAAGACCAAATTAAGGAAGCATTTCTCTACTTCCTCGCAATAAATGAACAAAGCCCTGTTTTGGTATTCATGGCGATTTTGGCAAAATTTTGACACTATCATCACAGTTTGTTAAGTTATCGTACAATATCTGACGGATTCTCCAAATGAAAGTATCTCTGGAAAAGTTATAACAAACTTTTCATGAATGTTTTAACGCTACAACATACGACAATAATCAGCTCGTGCTTTAATAACATGCTAGTAGAACCGGAAAGCCACCTTATAGAGAAAATCAGCAACATTTGAGGGAAAAAGAAAGTTTACAGTGGTAGATATTTTTTCGTAAAGGGAAGTTTAAGAGCAAGGAAACTTGTAAAGTAAGATGAAACCAAACCAAAAGATTCCACAGCCATTCTGCCGCAACAATTTATTATTCACTAAATGTTGTGCACATGACTAATCACATCCGATTAAAAACAAAAAACTTGATCTTCTTGCATTAAATGTATGAGAAAAAGGTAAATAAAAGCTTTTTAAAACGATGCTAATATAAAACCGAAAGGAACTAAATTGAAAAATGCGAACGGATCGGGGAAACGCCCAAAAAAGAATGAAATTATCTGTTACGCCACAGCTATGGTCTTGTCTATCTTATTTATAAGTTTAACACAACGTCAAAAGTCGTCAGCCTATGATTCAAATTTGGCTCAAGCAATTTTAAAAAGGCAATGGAACTCTTTTAGCCTAACGTATAGTTTGACCATCTCAACGAAACTGTCTCTTTATTTATTACAAAAAGAAGAATAACTAAACCATGTTTATGGTTATGATGCAGTGTTTTCACGTGCGCTGTATTTTTTTTCTTTTCTCGCTAACGTCATACTCGCTTAGCTATAGCTACGTGGAAATATTAAACGTTATCTGAGGATTCTTTGTCGGTCACACAAAAAAGGTTATTCCTAGCTAATTTGAAAATTCACAATATACTATTTCGCTGGTTCAGAAATATTCACTCTAACGATGCGGACAGTCATAGAAAAAGCTTTCATTTTGATGTACATCAGTCTGAGAGAACACTGCATCGCAGTCACTCAACTTAAGGTAACAGTGTGTCATATCTTCACTTCACAACTAAACATTTACAAGGAAAAAGAAAACCTTTCAATAAATATTTCCATAAAAAGCCAGCCGGAGTTCTTTTCTGCCTCTCGTTCCAGTTTTGCCAGGGCAACCTCAGTCCCGAAGGTCTCCCCTTCCCGCAGGCGAAGATCTGGCTCCAGCTCAATGACTACTGGGTTTGCCAGCCCGATGACAATTCTAAAACAAATTTTTAAGAGGTTAATTTTTTTTCTTATCTCAACACACGCACAGACAGTGAAAATGAAAGCGAACATCGCAGTAATGAGCACTATTTAGGTCTTTTTTTCACTGCTGCTTGAGAAGTATTTATTACTGCGATGTTCTCTTTCATTTTCATTTCTTTAACCGTAGTTCACATATATGATTTTCATATATTTACAGTCACACACAAACACACACACCCAAAAAAAACATTAAAAAAAACCAAAAACACCAACAACACAACAGAAAAGAGGAAAAATAAAGAGAAAGAAGTTTTAGTTATTTCCCTTTACAGATTCTTAGGTTTTTGGAGCTATCTACTCAGATATGACCGATTAGAGTTACTAAGCATGCGTTATTTTAATTCAGCCGATTCATTTTGTAGAAGGTTGATAGCTTGTACAGGTTAACCTTATAGGTATAGGGTTTAGCAAGAGTAACCAATCCGTAATCAAGGGGGTGATATGATTTACCTGAATGAAGCTCGTACAGGATGAACGGCTCGGTGCAACTGCAAGAATAACTTGCACTTTGTGCGACGTACGTACAGCAGCATCCTCCAACTACACTCTTCAAATTCGTAAACTCCGCTGGCCATCGGTTCTGCAGTGTTTCCGGCTTGTAGCATATCTGCTGCCATTTGTTTGAAGTTAAAGATGGACCAACAGAAACCTCCGAGTGCCATTTTTGTCTTGGTCAAGTCATTCGTGTCCTGTTGTGTTGGAAATCAAATCAGCGTCATAATGAGTAAAGTGCAAGGAAAATTCACTGGGCGATTATTGTAAGCTGAACAGCGTTAAAAAAATGTTCGACCACTCCCCCTCCCCCGCACTTCATCCCCAAATCTGCCTCAAATAGTATATTTTTATATCATCCTTGTGAGATCGTATTCTAAAGGAAACAAGAGGACCATCTACTCAGTCAACTTTTTCAGTCTCGACTGATGATTTTTAAAGCAGAAATCTGTTCAAAGTTTTGTAGAACTGTTAAAAAATCTGTGGACACGCAGCGACGTGCACACTAGCTATTAAGTAACAATTAAAGATCGGAAGGGGAAAACATTAAGGAGCATTGGCCTCGGTCAGCCTCACCTTTTTAAGTAATACGTCTAAGAGCTTTTCACCCATCTCTGTCAGCAGTGACACGTGCTTTTCTGCTTGGTCCTTGTTATGTTGCTCCATCTCCTTAAAATTGCCAGCAAATTGGCATCCATTGACTCTACATTGTCGCTGCCTCTCCTCGCAGACAAGCAGATGGGTTTGCAACTCCATCCTAAGAGTAAACAAAAGGTTAAAGCTACATGAATGTATCTACTAACGAGGAAAAGAACTCGCATCTGTTCAGCTCAACTCATATTTTGTATTTGTTTATTTCATTATTTGCTGTTGATTCTTGAAAGTGACAAGGATTATAATAAGACAAGCCAAGTCATGGATATTTTCCCAATAACACTGCGTTTGAGTCGCAAAGTAAACTTTTGGGGCTAATTTTGGATCAATTTTAATCTTGGACGGAGGAGCAAATTGAAGGGAAGCTTTCCAAAGTTCACGAGATTTATATATTTAAAGATGATATTTCTATAAAAATTATATACAGTAAGCTTTGAGTACACTTGGGAAAGATAAAGAAAACCTTGAACTCAGTGACAATTTTCAAAGTCGTACATGCTAGTATGGTCTACATGGGCTTAAAAAATCAAATATAAAAGACCTAATATAAGAAACCGCATACCCACACCAGATGCTTTCTTTTACGCGCGTAAAGAGAATTTCATTTTAAGTTTGAAATGATAATGTACAACGCTTTGTGACCACACCTTCTCGGACGCTTCCTGCATTTTAGAGTCCAACTTAGTCCAAAGGCCGGTTAGTCTTTCTGGAGTTGAAGTACTGTCCTCAATGGCAGATCGGGCTGTAAAATAAAGCGCTTGAACGTCCAGCACAAAGTGTTCTATCGCGTCCGGATTGAGACTAACAACTGTAGAAGAAGTATGTCATTAAATAAGACAACATTGACCGAGGGTCTCAATGGGGTAACCGTTAGCCGTAAAACGGCCACAAAATTTTGCCTTTAGGCGTAAAAATTGACGAATTTTAACCGTTAATCGTATAAAAAAAAAAGTTGACCGTACACAAAAAAAATCCTGGGACAGCAATGGAGAGAGATTAACCATTAGCCGTATATGGGAAAAAATTTTAACCGTTAGCCAAAAAATCCAACACCCTTTTGAGATCTTCTTGACCGTTTTGGTAGTCCGGGACCTAGAAGGGGGAACGAGATATATTCTTACTCTAAAACACGAAATTTGCGCAGCAAACGATCATTGACATAGCTGAAAGAGCAGTACTTAATAAGGAACACTGCTTTATCAGTTTAAATCGCATCTACAGTCCAGTGATAGCCTTTTTTGGAAAAACTGACACGTAATTTCATTTTGAAAGGACTTGCGAATAAGAAAGCACTGGCGAATAAGAAAGCACTGATAAATTATCAGCGATAACGAAGAACCTGATTTTCCGGCTTAAGGTTAACACTAGCATCTTCATTCGCCCGAAGCTAACAACTGCGGCTAATTCATAAGCAGCCAACCCGGTTTTAAGCTTGTGCGCATCTACTCGTCTACGATTAATGAAGATGACCTTGCGCCTCTTTTTCTCCCTTCAAAAAGAAGCTTGGGTTGCATGAAGTTGGCGGGCCGCTCAATACATTTTGTCCTTTGTTTTCTCGATCAAAATAATTTGCGCCCCTGTAGATCGCAGAAGAAGCAGTAGAATACGAATACTTTTCACATAATGACCACAATGGCGTTTGAGTAAGTGTTCTTGGAAAGAAGCCTGATACCTACCTGATGCGGGTTGAAGGATGCAAATTACAAGACACCAGGAAAGAAATCTATACCAGGAAAATGAATAAAGGGGTAAGTTTCTAAAGAAACTGTGGTGCTGCGTCGGTGGGAGAGTAAAGCAGGTAATTTAGTGTTAACAACTGGGTTGAAAACGTAAATTAGCCACCGTAAAGAGTAAAAAAGCTGACGTTTCGAGCGTTAGCCCTTAGCTCTGACGAAGGGCTAACGCTCGAAACGTCAGCTTTTTTACTCTTTACGGTGGCTAATTTACGTTTTCAACCCAGTTGTTAACACTAAATTACCTGCTATACCAGGAAAACTTGTTTACATGCATCGTAGCGTTGAAAGAGAGGTTTTCCTTCCACGAGACTGGCAGTTATAGTTCCCTTAAATTTTTCGACAATTTATCGCCAATTGTACTTCGAGCTTTCTATAATTTTAACAGCAAACAGGAACCTTGTGAAAGATTCATAGCACACGTCCCGCAGTGAAATTAAATCAAAACAAAAGGTCTTTCTCTGTTGTGCCTCACCTCTTTGTTAGAAATTAACCGCAAGTGACAACGATTTCCTAGAGTTACAAACTCGTAACTCTGACTTGGCGTACGGAAGCAAATTATATTCATAAAATCCATTCATCGAATAGGAAATGACTGACGTGTAATTTTATAAAATCTCAAGAATGTTAACCAGCTCGTGCAAAGCCTTGGATCCTAAATTTATTTAATTATGAAAAAAGAAAAATTAGAAATGTGACACCTCCAGTAATCATCATTTCGGATATGACGTTGACGTTACATTTGATACCAGCATAGGAGTGTTTCTCTAAGTGGCACTACTTTTCAGATGAACGAGGGAAGTTCTTTTCGCTCCCTACAACAGCTTGTTTCATCTGTACAAACAAATCTTGAAATGTCTGGTGATCACAGCGTAGGAGCCATCGGGCCTATTTTTGACCCAAATGCACAAGTTGGTTCACAGGACTCACAAATTGCAGGCGGGCTACCGGGCGCGAAGCCCTACCGAACATTCGTTTGGGTGGACGACATTGCGCAAGTAACTCAAAACCCAACTCTTGCCCCAGATGGCAAAAAGGTCAAGTTCGACCAGAGGCTTTGCGGAGACGCTATGGTGGCGCACCTAAAACGGGAATCCCCCGAAATCACGGCGACCAGGTGAGTAAGACAGTTTTCCACAAATATGGTCTACATTCTTTCAGCACCGCACCAGCGTGAAAATGGTGCCTGAATTCTAGTTTCAGCCACTTTTCTACGCAAAATATTTTTTATTCACTGAATCAGCTGGTTGTTCTGGACTAATGTTCCTGGAGCAGCGCTAATCGCGCGTTTTTATGTTGTGAATTCCACAGGGATTCCACCGCAAATCGATGAGAGGGTTGCGCTAGTAAGATAAAGTCTATTTTAAACTCATTTATTTCATTTGACAAAAGTTAAAACCCTTATTCTACGATAACTTCATTTGACAAGACTTAAAACCCCTATTTTAAGATAACCTGATGGCTAACTTAAAACACTACGAACAAAACAGTCACTAATCAAACACGCCGGCAAAAAATTCAACAATTTCCGGACAATCATCCTAACATAGCCACACAAAATTGTAATTCAGTATTATCAACTGAGTTGCATCTCAGTTGATGATACTAAATTACCCTTTTATACTCTCCTAGCGACGCAGCACCAAAATTTCTTTAGAATCCTATCCCTTTTATTCACAACCGCACAAACATTACAGAATCGCGCCCATTGAAAAACGTCGCACGGGAAAATGCAAATAAGCTAGAAAAGAGAAAGAGAGCATGCGTAACTTCACGCAGGCCTGTCAATCCGACTGTCAATCATGTAATCCCCCTTGTACGCAATGTTCGAAAGTATTGTTTCTTGTGCAGACAACCGAAACGTAGCGCTTTTGATCGGAGAAGAATAGACGTAATTAGTGGCGTTATCTTGATTAGGTTATATTGTTTAAAAATCGGTCAGATGTAAAATTAAATTACCTTTCAAATGCCGGGTTTTCAATTTGTGTTAAGACTCAAATGCGGCAGATTTGCGAGGTTCGACCATCAACTTCGCCAAGAAAGCAAAACATCACAGAAATATTCCTTTTAGTAAAATTTCCGTACTGCCCCATACTATCGTAAAACAAATCTGTTTTCCCAATGGTAAAGTATTGTTTTTGTCACTCTATCCAAGAACTGAACGTATAATGTAGTGTGGGGCTGTGCGGAATTTTACCTTCCTTTTTGGCCCGTTATTGCCGTCAGTTTCAGATAACACGTCGGTAGTCTAATTACTTTTCGAAAAGCTTAAGTATACGTTGTAGATTCCCGCTCCACGTAGGTATTGAATCAATTAACCAATTCAAGTATTGGTGTGTGGTATTTTTAACCCTTGAATTAGGTTCAAACCCCATGTTTCTTTTTTTGCAATCAAAAACTGCAGATTATTTGATAATGCCATTCGGAGAACTTTGTTATCTTGTGAGCAATATTCAGTTTTCATCAATCACTGTATGTTGGGCAACACTCTAAAATGAACTACATGTTTGAACATTCTTTGCCAGTCAGACTAGAACTGAGTTGAAGTTTTTTTCTTTACTTCCAGTCTGAACAGGAAATGGAAAAACTCATGTCAGAATCCCCAGAAAAAGTAAGTACACATGTTGTACTTACAAGTTGAGGCTTTTTAACACTCTATTTCATCTCTCCTGACTTTTCATACTGCTTCATCCACATGGCCACATTTATCATAACATGTACCAGAACACCGCTATATGTGTGTATCATCTGTTGCCTGCAGATTGCAATTCTTTCTGTCTGTGTAATTTTAGCCAGAATTATTCCAGTTCTTTTTTTTTGTCTGGTTAAATGTTGGGATTAGGTGATATAGGAAACCTTAGCTAGGGTTAGATTTGCCAGCAGCTGCTTGGCTACAGATGCTTACACACACAAGCCTGATTAATTTGATGACCATTATCTTGGTTATATTGTTAGTCACTAATTCCATATGTTCTCATCAAGATAATATAATTGAACATCATTATTATAAAATACTATAATAGATTACTTTTACTTTACAAGATCCTTTTAATGCCTATAATGTACATCCCTTGATATTTTGAAAGGTTATAGTGCACATTCATGTTATTAAAACATCTACAGTTAGTAATGAATTTTCGGAACACCTGTGCTTAAATGACAGAAAACACAAGGGATGTTTTCAGAAAGTGTATAAAAATGTTTAAGTATGAGATTGAACGTAAAGATTTTGCATTTAAGATTAAGTGGATTGGAGAAATTTAGCACGTTTAGTTATTTTAAATGCCCCAGTTTTCTATGTTTTTAACTTTTTTAAGTGCATCTTTTTTTTTCGTCTGGTCATTTTTTCCCCCTTCACACAGTTTTCAAAGTTTACCTGGTTAGTCTTTTCATGCATTTGGTGTTTAAAATTTAATTTACTGTTGAGAACATCTACAGTGTTTTCTGTCAATGCCAAATCCAAGAGCAATTTTGCGAGCATTGCTTTAATTATAGGTTCACATGCACACATTTATAGATAACTGAAAAGGAAATAGGGAGGGCATTGACATCTGTCCCTTTACGTACTTTTGCAACTAGAGAAAAACACATCTGAAATTCCTCAACTCAATGTATTTCAGAAAATCTTACAGCTAGATTTAGTGTTGGAAGGTGCTTTTGCACCTGGAACTTGCAACCTGTACTATAGAGGTGGATGGTGTGTTCCTTTTCAAGGTCTCACCTAGAGCTCTATTGCTAGATTTGACAGCGGAAGGTGCTTTTGTACTCTGGAGCTTGCAACTTCTACTATAGAGGCCGAAGGTGTATTTGTCTGTAACGGCATAACTAGGGCAGGGGTTCACCTGGTGTTCTATTACTAGATTTAGCAGTGGAAGGTGCTCAAGTACTCTGGAGCTTGCTATTTCTACTATAGAGGCAGAAGGCGTGTTCCTCTGCGAGGTTTCACCTGGAGTTCTATGACTGGATTTAGCAACGGAAGGTGCTTTTGTACTCTGGAGCTTGCAACTTCTACTATAGAGGTGTGTTCCTCTGCAGCCCTGGGCGAGGACTCACCTGAAGTTCTATAGGTAGATTTTGTGGCAGAAGGTGCATAAGTACTCTGGAGCTTGCAACTTCGACTATAGAGACGGAAGGTGTATTCCTCTGTGGTGCTACAACTAGGGCGAGGTTTTACCTAAAGTTGAATAACTAGATTTGGTGGCCAAAGGTGCTTTTGTACTCTGGAGCTTGCAACTTCTACTATAGAGGCAATAGGTGTGTTCCTCTACAAGGTCTCACCTGGAGTTCTATAGCTAGATTTGGCAGCAGAAGGTGCTCAAGTACTCATTAGCTTACAAATTCTACTATAGAAGCGTAAGGTATTTCCTCTGTGGCACCGCAACTAGTGCGAGGTCTCACTTGGAGTTCTATTACTAGATTTGGCAGCAGAAGGTGCTTTTGTACTCTGGAGCTTGCAACTTCTACTATAGAGGCAAAGGGTGTGTTCCTCCGCAGCCCTGGGCGAGGACTCACCTGTAGTTCTATAGGTAGATTTTGTGGCGGAAGGTGCTCAAGTACTCTGGAGCTTGCGACTTCTACTATAGAGACGGAAGGTGTATTCCTCTGTGTCGGTACAAGTAGGGAGAGGTCTCACCTCAAGCTCTATTAGCAGATTTGGCGGTGGAAGGTGCTTAAGTACTCTGGAGCTTGCAACTTCTACTATAGAGGCAAAAGGTGTGTTCCTTTGCAAGGTCTCACCTGGAGTTCTATTGCTAGATTTGGCAGCAGAAGGTGCTTTTGTACTCTGGAACTTGCAACTTCTACTATAGAGGCTGAAGGTGTGTTCCTGTGCGGTAGTGTGACAAGAGCAAGGTCTCACCTGCAGTTCCAAGATTTGGTAGTGAAAGGTGTATTTGTACTCCGGAGCTTGCAACTTCTATTTCAGGGTTGCAAGGTGTTTTCCTTGGTAGGGGCTCTGCCATTGCCACTGTTAGTCCAGATTTACACTTGTTTCATTGAATTAGGAATAAAGAAAGGGGTGTTTTTCTCACTTAAGTATCCTTATCAGTTGTAGTATTGTATCATTTCAAAGATATTTTATTTCAATATTAAAATAGAATTAAGGAACTGAAAGAAATGCTGAGAAGTCTTAACTTCCCATTTGTTAGACAAAACTTGGACGTTAAATTCTCCTAGAGAAAGACAAATGAAGATAATCTATTTCTGTAATCAATGATTCTTTGAGCCAGGGATGCTTCCACTCTTCTCCTATTTCCTTCCAGGTGTCATTCAAAGGAACTGGCCCTTTACAAACTGACAAAGATCTTAATTCCACCATTGAGACCAGAGGTATGTTTTGATTGGTTTTTGTTCTAGCCTTGCAAGTGCTTTTCACCTCGTATCTAGCTTGAATGCTTTAGAGTAATGCAAACAACACTATTACTACTGAAAGTAAAGTAACCAGGAAAGTTTGTATACTAAATTAAATTAATAAAATTGTACACTAAAATGGTGTTAATGACCCATTTTTCATCTTGTTTAAAAAGAGTGAAAAATAGATGTGCTCCACAATTCTAATTGGATAGTTACAAGTAGATGTACACAGAAAATATTAAGATTTTTTCCCAATATTGGAATATTATTTGACTTTGGTATACATTAAAGAATGTCCTCATCATTTGGAAGTTCAGGTCATCAGTTTTTCAAACTTCTATAATCAGGGTGACCACAAGAATAGTGTGGTCAATAGCCAGGACTTGATTGAAGAAATACAAGTAAATAACATTACATATTAGTTTAACAATACTTTAAAAATTCTATTTAGCAGATGATAGTAACAAGAGCATTGGAAAGAAAGTTAAGAAGATGAAGAAGAGAATAAAAGAACTGGACAAAAAGGCAACAAAAGGGGAATCAAAAGACACAGATGACAAAAAGAGGAAAAGAAAGAGAAAACCAGAAGACAACAAAAAGTCAAACTTAAATGCAAAAAAAATGAAAGCCAAAGAAGATGACATTGAAATGAACAAAATAAGTAGACGTCAAATGAGAAGGCTAAGAGCTAAAGAAAAAAAGAAAAGTAAAACTAATAAGTAGGAAAATCTATCTTAGGTTTTATTGCAAGTGACCATCTATATATATGTATTTCCATTAAAACATTTTTTAGCTATTTTTCTCTAAAGTAAACTTGAAAAAAGGAAACTTTTTATGGACCTTAGCTAGTTATACAACACAAATGTGAGAGAACGAGTCGTACTGCGACTTGCTCGCTCACATTTTGGCTATAACATTTAATGAACTGAAATCAAGAGTCTTAACCCTTTAAATCCCAAGATCTGATAGTTAATTCTCCACTCTAGCTGCTACTCATTTCCTTGCTAATTAGTTATGAGAACTTGCTGCTAGATCAAGATAGCAGCTTCAACCTGACAAGATTGAATATTCACATTATCTGTTTGCTGAATAATGTATGGATATTGTAGGGAGAAGTTTTGTGTTAATCACTTCCAGGAGTTAAAGGGTTAATGCATTGTTTTTATATCTCACTCGTAGGGAATTAATTTATCATCACCTCTCTAAAATACTGAATTTCATTGTATAATTTGTTTAGTTTGATTTCAAAGCACCAGGTGTAAATTAAGATATTTTGACTGATGATGATGTTTAATGTTGTTCTTTTTATTTAAGATTTTTACCTGATGTCTGCTGAATTGTACTCTGTTTGCAAGACAACTTTTTGCTTCAAATACACAACCATTAATACAAAAGAAAGAGAGCCCATAACATGTCATTAACCTTGCTGTTTTAAAATAAAAGATGGGCTTTATACATTGAATTCCGGTTGAGTGGTTACTGATCCCTTGCTTAGTTTGAGCTGGTCAAGTGGTTAACCCTTTACACTCTTACATTGTCAGTCATATTCTGTACCCTGTCTTCTTTGCATCCCCTTGGATCCCATTTCTTACAGTACAGACAAGGAGAATTTGTTTGACAATCAGGAGCCTCTTAAATTGGAGTTAATTTCCACCATTGTCTTGACTTTTACATTTGATCCAAGGGTGATACTGTAAGCAGAAAGGAGAAACCAGTCGCAATTTGGGGGTTTTAAGGGTTCACTGATGGAAACAGTGAATGATAACCGAAATTTAGCATTTTCGTAGACCGTGCTTGAGATAGTGCTGTCAAATTACGCATTTACTGAGCAACAGCAAATGCATAATATTTAGTTTGACGTTCATTGAGCCGTACAAGGCTAGATTTTTGAAAAATACGACAATTTTTTTTCTTTAAAACTAATGTACAAGCACACAATATTCGTACATTTTATGTGTTTCGGCTTTCAATTATCAGCTTATGTAACCGCGTGTGCCAGGTACACAAAGTTCAAGAGTTTGCTACACAAAGGTATAACATAACTAGAGTTTTGTCCTTTAAGACGCGAGAGAGCAAGATAGTGAGTCTGAGTCCAGTAAGCTTCTTTGAACACAAACTTTAATCACTTGAGAGGCAGGTTACCTTTAGAGCTAACGAAACAACAACAACGCGATAGCGACTCTCTTATTATGAAATATGTTTTTCTTTGTGTAACCCGAGAACTGACACGTGAGTAGTCCGAAGTGATTACATAACAGTTGAGAGTTACATAAGAAAGAAAAAGCAAACGTTGATGTCCGGAAGGTTTTTTTTGCATATCATAACATCTTTCCCTTTTTCCTATTTTTTCTTTTTTTTTTTAACTATAACTCAATGTCAAACTTTTTAGGTGGCTTGATCAATCGTCCATGTCGTGTCCGTATTTCAGTTGTAGTAGCTTCGTGAGGTGGTCTTGCACTCAGCTCTGTTTGAGGTGTTGGGGGTAGTTGAGATCTTGGAGGGGACATGGATGTTCCTACTTGAGAACTTGCTGGAGGGGGTTGGTCCTGTTCCTGCAGATTGTCTGGAACGGTCAGGTCATCTTCGTCCATTTTGAAGGGGGTTTCTTGAAGTGGTTCCATGGTAGAACGCAACTGCTTGCGATTACGCCTGTAGGATCTACCATTGACTTCAACCTTGTAACTGCGAGATGCCACTTTAGAAGAAACAACTGCTTTTGACCACTTTGTTTCTCCAGGCATCTTCATGCGCACTATGTCACCTGATTTGAGTTCTGAGAGTTGTTTAGCATGTTGGTCGAAATGTTTCGCTTGCTTGACACGATCCCTTTTGAGAAGATCACTAACTGTTTGGTCAGTCTTGAGTAAAGACTCTGAGAAGGGTAGAAGTGTCTTAGTTCGGCGACCAAAAAGTCGTTGGCACGGAGACATACCTGTCGCAGCAGTGGGGGTGTTGTGGTGATCCAATAAACCAAGATATGGATCGGATTGAGACAGAAGAGCTTTCTTCATTAAAGTCTTGCAGGTTTTGACTGCGCTTTCGGCCATCCCATTAGCTTGTGGATAGTGTGGTGAGGTGGTGATATGAGTGAACTTCCACGTTACTGCAAATCTTCGGAACTCTGAGGATGAGTACTGAGGACCGTTGTCAGAAACTACGTAATCGGGTACCCCATGTCGCGAAAAATGCATCTTCAGCTTGTGAACGACTGTCTGGGACGTAGTATCGGCAAGATGATCCAGCTCGATAAAGTTGCTGTAGTAATCAACTAATACGAAGTAGTTTCGGTTCTCGAAGGTAAACAAATCTGTTCCAACTCGTTGCCATGGCCTGTCAGGAACTGGGTGAGGCTGAAGAGGTTCACTGGCTTGTTCAGGTCTCACACTTTGGCATATAGAGCATTTATCAATACGATTCTTGAGTTGTGCAGACATTCCTGGCCAGAAGAAAACCTCTCTGGCCCTTCGAAGGCATGCTTGGAGTCCCTGATGGGACTTGTGTGTTTCCTCTATCATGTCACGGCGAAGGCTCTCTGGGACAACGATCTTCGTTCCTTTGAAAACTAGGCCATCTTGGAGCGTCATTTCATCTCGGTATTTGAAGAAAAGCTGTGCGCTTGTAGGTACCATGGAAGTTTTTGTAGGCCAGCCAGCGCGTATGACTTGTGACAACGCTAGTAAAGATTCATCCTTGGCCGTTTCCACTTGAAACTTGGCAAGTGTCGACTCTGATATCGATAAGTCTTCAACAAAGTTGACAGTTTCTAGATCTTTATAGCAGGATGCTATCATTTGGTACCTTTGACTGCTTAGGTAGAACGCGAGAAAGTGCGTCAGCGATGTACATCTCTTTGCCTGGCTTGTAAGTGAGATTCAGGTCAAATCTTTGAAGACGTAGCATCATACGCTGTAATCTCTTAGAAGCTGTATTGATTGGCTTCTTCTGTATAGCAATCAGTGGCTTGTGATCTGTTTCGACTGTGACGTGCTTGCCATAAATGTAATGCTCGAAGTGCTCACAAGAGAATACAACAGCTAAGAGCTCCTTCTCAATCTGTGCGTAATTTTGCTCTGTCGACGTCAGTGCCCTGTTGGCGTAGTGAACTGGCTGTCCTTCCTGAAGTAGAGTTGCGCCAATGCCATACTGTGAGGCATCGCACTGTATAGTGACATTCTTACTCACGTCAAAGTACTGTAGGACTGGGGCTTTAGTGATGAGCTCTTTTATCTCCTTAAAGGCTTTATCTTGGGGGTGTTGCCAATGCCATTCTATTTCCTTCTTTTCCAACTGTCTTAAGGGCTGTGATGCTGTAGACAGATGTTGGCAGAATTTCGCCAGATACTGCACCATTCCCAGAAACGTTCTGAGTTCAGCGAGATTGGTAGGCACCGGATAGTCCACTATAGCTTGTACCTTTAACGGGTCAGGTTTTAGACCTTCCGCTGTAAGGAGGTGTCCTATGAAAGGAACTTGTGACTGTCGAAGTTTCAACTTCTCGCTGTTGAGAGTGAGGTTTCTTTCTCTTGCGCGACTGAGGAAAGCCTTGAGATTCTGATCATGGTTGGCAATTGCAGCTTCATTAGAGTCTCCAAAACCGCAAACTAGGAAATCATCGGCGATGACTTCAACACCTGCGAGTCCTTCTACTAGCTCGTGCATTCGTTGTTGCCATACTTCTGGGGCTGAGTTTATTCCGAATGGCATTCTGAGCCATCGATAGCGACCAAAAGGTGTGTTCATGGTTGTCAAGTAACTACTCTTTCCATCAAGTTGTACCTGCCAGAATCCACATTTGGCATCTAACACGCTAAAGACTTTAGCACCACTAAGGCGAGTTGCTACTTCCTCAATAGTTGGAAGTGGATAATGCGAGCGTTTCACTGCGCGGTTGAGATCTCGAGGATCCAGACATACTCGTATTTTCCCGTTAGATTTCTTCACTATGACAAGGCTAGAGACCCATGATGTCGGTTCAACTACCTTGGCGAGGATACCACTCTTCACCATGTTATCCAGCTCTAACTTGAGGGTATCTCGAAGTGGGACTGGCACTTTACGAGGGGGATGTACCACCGGGCGGAAACCTTCGTCCACTTGAATGGAGTAGGTTCCTTCAAGGCAGCCAATTCCAGTGAAGATATCGATAAATTCATATAGGATAGGATCACTTCTAACATTTGACGAGACGTCAATTCTTTCGTCGTGAATCGCATTTACGTCAGCATCCAAGATTTTGACCAGGTTCATCTTTTCACACGTCGTTCGACAGAGGAGGGGTGTCAAATCTTGCTTCACAATGTGATAAAGAACTCCATATTTTCTTCCTTTCCGTTCAGTTAGTAGGCGGATTTGACCAAGTGGCCAGACTACAGTCTTGTTGTGCATGATGAGCCTTGTAAACGACTGTTCAAGGTTTGTACACTGTTTGTCTCCTGTAGCCCGGATGTAGGCACTTTTGGGGAGAATATTACATGAAGCACCTGTATCAATCTGAAGTTGTACTTGGGCATTATTGTTAAGGCACGCCGTTACATAAGCTGATGTGGGGGAGGGCTTGTGGCTGTAGATTTCACAATCTTCTACGTGATTGACAGAGCGAGAGTGGCATTTTTTTGCAAAGTGTCCGTCTCTGCCACATTTGGTGCATTTCTTGCCAACTGCTGGACAAGCTGACTTTTTCATCTCGTGAACAGTACCACAAAACTTGCATTCTCGTGTGTATACATTGTCGGGGTTACCAGAACTTTTCCCTCTTGACTTCCACGGAGGAGTCCGCTTCTTACCTGAAGTGTGTTTATGCGGTGTTGTATCCTCAGTCTGGGTCTTAGGCGGTTTCGTTTTCTTGGCTTTTACCCTATTCACATTGGCTTCTTCAGTTGTCATGTCTAAAGCGCGTATATCAGTTAGCTCTTGTGTTCGCAGGATATCCAACGCGTTATCCAAAGTGAGATCTTTCTTCTTTAAAAGTTTCTTGCGTGACCGATCATTCTTGACTCCAAGGATGAGGCGGTCTCTTATCAAGCTGTCTCTTAGGGTTAGGAACCCACAGTGTTCAGAAAGGCGCATCAGTGCTGTGCAATATTGATCGACACTTTCTCCTGGTTCTTGCTCTCTCTTGTTGAAGAGGTACCGTTCATACGTCTGATTTCGCTGCGGCAAACAACGAGATTCAAATTTAGCCAGGACGTCATCAATATTGTCAGCGCTTTCGTCTTCAGCGAAGGTAAAGGTGTCAAACAATTGGACTCCTTCTCTTCCAACGATGTTAAGAAAATGAGCAACACGGACTGGGCCGTCCTTTTGACTTATCCCAGCCGCCCGTTCATAGATTTGCCATGCTCTCTTAAAGTGTAACCAGTTATCGCCTCTACGTGACCTGTCTTCGAGATTAAGAGGATCTGGAGGTTTGGCTAGCGGTACTGTGGTGGTATAGATCGGTGCAGCAGCCGATGAACCAGAAGGTTGCTGACTAGCAGAGGTCGAGGTCATGACCAATATAAAATAAACTTCCACCAACAACAACAAAGCTCGTGAAACGTGATCCCACTTCTGACACCAAGTTTTGTCCTTTAAGACGCGAGAGAGCAAGATAGTGGTCTGAGTCCAGTAAGCTTCTTTGAACACAAACTTTAATCACTTGAGAGGCAGGTTACCTTTAGAGCTAACGAAACAACAACAACGCGATAGCGACTCTCTTATTATGAAATATGTTTTTTTCGTGTAACCCGAGAACTGACACGTGAGTAGTCCGAAGTGATTACATAACAGTTGAGAGTTACATAAGAAAGAAAAAGCAAACGTTGATGTCCGGAAGGTTTTTTTTGCATATCATAACAACTAGTGGCTAGATTCTATGTGCATACTACGATTAGAGACTTCATAACCCTACCTCAACAGTCATAACCTCCAAATCAGTGCTTGCTTCAATACTTGCGAAGAAGTGGTGCTTATCGTTTTTGTAAACTAAGTGAACCACTAGCCCTAGCCAACGGTGTACCGTGGGAGGTCTGGGACGGAGTCAACCCTGGATAATCCGACTCGTGATTGAGGAATTAATCAAACTCGATCAAACACTCGATTAGTGATGTAGGTTATTATAGGCCTCGATTCTCGATAAGTCTTGTTAGGCTCGGCGATAAGTCGAAATCCATTTAGATAGTAAATACAGACATGGGAAATAATATCAGGCTCGGAAAATAATATCAGACACGGGAAATAGCAGACAATGAGGAGGTCTGAAAGAGGCCAACAATAACGGACCCTGTTAATTGATTTCCGACACGAGAATTAATTTTTCGATAGGGAAAATACCCAGACTGAATTTTGAACGGTATGTTACGCCATAAAGAAATAGTATACTTGACGGCTTGACTATTATTTCTGACATGGGAATGATGGAAGCTGCTGAAAATATTAAATGGACAACAAATCACCAATAAATAGATTAGTAATAACATTTTCCCGCTTTCTTCCGATACATCTTAGAGGACAACGAGTTAGAATAAGGAAAAACAAATTTTGGAAGTCAGAGTCAAAGTGAGAATTGTCGATCGACCGATGTTTAATTTCATAATCGTAAAAAATTATGTTAAAAAAAAAAAGGACAAACAAAAAAAAACATCAGCCAGCGTCGAATTTCCGCTGTGCTTTTAAACCCTCCCCACCCAGTAAGGTTACGTACTGAATTGAACTTTGGAGAAAGCATGGAATTTCCTTTTTGGCTTTTTGGCATGTAACGACGCAATACAAACATGTGTTGTGTTAAATTATGTCGTTATACAATGCAGTCTCCCACAGCCAAGTATGGTAAGAGTTGCTCTGTGTTAGATGCCATACATCGTTTCCTAATGAGCCTAACTTTTCCGGTTGACAATTTCTCACCATATCATTTTATACGTTTGTTTTTCTGCTAGAAATATCAGAATATCATTTTTCGTCGATTGACAGTTTTTATCTCATGTAATGGCTTAGAGACTCGAAACAATATCAAAAATTACCTTTATTTTTAAACAGTTCCAACATTTCCTCACGCATTTCCTGCGAAATTACCTCAACGTACCGGCTAGATGCATGGCGTATTTCAAGACTACACTGGCTACTGGCTTCCCTGTTAAGATATTAAACCACAAATACCCGATAAGAAGAGTTGAAATTATGGCATTTTCCTGCTTTCTATTGATTTGAATGGAGACGTTTAATGTTAATAAGGCAAGACAACGGTACTACCTTTGATCTAGTGGAATATATGCATGGAACAATCTTCCTCGATTTACATTCATCAGACGAGATTAGCAAATAGGCCTACCTTTCTATAGCTATGCAATGCTCAAATAAGCTGTCTACGTATGGCTAAAAGAATTGAGTTTTCAGCTGGTGGGCAATGATAAAAACGTTCACGGTACATTTTGATTTATAAGCGGAAAGGGAAATTACTCAAGTCTTAACTAGAAGCTCAAGCACAAATAAAAATATTACTATTCTACTATACTATGTAATATATATATATATATATATATATATATATATATATATATATATATATATATATATATAACTAACTGCAGACAGTACTGTTTCGGCCTTCTGGGCCTCATCAGTGCAGTGCTGATGCTAGGATGGAGGTAAGGCTATATAGCCACCCCAAGTGATCTCACACGTGTGGTATCATCTAAGCCATGCCAGAGTGCTCAAACTAGATAAACTAGTGAGCATGCATAATGCTAGCAGCAATGACTCATCCTAGTAGAGTGCTCAATTTGGACATGAAAGCGAAGCTTTGTATGCCAAAGAGCTATATATATATGTATCATTATTAAATAAAAATAGTAGAGGAGATATCATCAAGATTTTGAAAGGTGTTCCTGATTATGAGTTATGGTGCTCTTAACTTGATAATTACCTCTGTATGAAATATAATAAACGTTGCATGTTATAAGTAATGTTTTCATCCCCTAAAACGTGTGAGTTTGTTACTCTTCACCGCTAGAATAGAATAATTTTTTTCATGTTAATTTCGCCATTTTTCGATATTGCTGAGTGTACTTATTAAATTTCTTTCATACTGAAATCTTTCTAAATCAAATACTTTTTCCGAACTCCAAGACCACAAAATAATCACTAATATTTTTATTGCTTTTCGACCCGAGCTGAAAGAATAAATAAAAATGCAGCGCTAAGAAGTGTACTCAGTGGGGTCTAAATATTAATGTTACTCGAAATTCACACGTGATTTCAAATCCAAGAAGTGTGTTCAACGATAAGAGGCAAGTTCGGAGGATGGGGTCTAGAGCAGCCTGCGTTGAAACTTTACAACCCTAAGCTCAGTATCTTGCTCCGAGCTACGAGTTAAAACTTACTGGGAGGAGGACTCGGTTCAGTTTTTAAAAAGTCGAGATTATTACGAAGCTTTATGCACATTCGCAAACGTTTACCTTAGTGGTAGCGAACGGAGGAAGCCGAGATCATTTATGGTTGCTTGAAAGGAATATAAAAAATTCATAAATGAGCCGCAAGTTTGATAACACGGGGCAGGTCAAACACTAAACATAAACTCAGGGCAATCAATAGCGTAGTTTCTTTTGAATATAAGATACACTGAAAATATTTGCATTTCAATCAACGTCGATGGGAATGACTGATTGAAAGTGTAATCTCATTACCAAAGAGGAGTAAGTTGCAAGATGGGTAAATACATTACAGAGAAGACAAGTCGTTATTTTGCTTTCCGTTTATTGAAATTAACCACCATCATTTAAAAACATATCATTAAAATTGTTGAATCAGCTTGCTAAAAATGTTACAGACTCAGCAATAAGAAAAAGAAGAGTTGTTTTGTTTTCTCCAGATTAAATGATCCTTATCAAGCCTGCAAGGTAACCATTACATACGTTAGACAAATTAAGGTGTAGTTATGTGTAGTTACTTAAGGTGTAACTACACATAAGAGTGGCTGTTGCCACTACGTCTTAAAAAGTTAGATCTTTTAAAAAGAAATTATTCTGGATATTCTAGTGAGATAAAGTCCAGTAAGTAAAGCAAGTTAAAAACGTACAAAAAAAAGAAAGAAACGTACTTCAAACAGTTGTTCTGACAATTGTTTAGAGTTCGAGCAATAAATGATGATCCTTTCTTTTTTTTCTCTAAATACCCAGTTCGGTGGTTGTAACCATACATGAAAAACTATTGATGAGGGAGTCGGCAAAGGATGGGAAGGGCCTCTGATTTCTTTGATCTAAATTTATGATAAACTATGATACAAAAATGATTCAGTTATTTAGTAGTTTAGCAAAGTCTCTAGTTCACTCAAATCCTGGCTTATATCATCTTCTCTTCTCTTCATCTCGTGAACTTTTTTCTCTTACCATTGAAAGCCACCTTATCTCCTTGCGACTGGTCTTAATGCATTAGCCTTGTCTCCTTCGACGACTTCTTCGGCGGATGCCACGGCGGATTAAGCGAGAAATGACCGTGAAGATTGGATCAGCTGATTTCTGCAGTGGACCGGACAAGGGTTTGTCAGCTTCGCCTTCAACGATGTAACCGTCTATCTTTTCCTTCTCTACTTTTGGCTCATCGTTGTCTTCGTCCTCGTCCTCACTATTCCAGTCGAAGTCACTTTGGTTTAAACGAAAAATATATTGGTTTTTCTGAATCTGCATCTATTAAGTGCACCAAAAAACCTACCATAATTCATGGTGCAAAGGATAATGATGATGATAGAGATTTAAAAATATATTTTGATTTACCTATCTAAATCGTCTCTGACTTCCTTTGTCGCGGTATATTTCGCCTGGTTTTCGTCCTCGTCAGACGAAAATCCCAAGCTTATGGCAAGCATCAAGGCAAGCAGAGCTATTAAGAGAATCTTGTTCATCTCGAAGTCTACCTCGATGATCAATTTTTGATTCAAGCGGCACAACTTTTACGCTTTGGATGGGGCGTGGGCAGACCTTTTTTGGTCCAAAAACAACAAAAAAATACTAATTACTGTCATGATAGATATTGACTCAAGATTATATACAAATACTTCTTTTACGTCCATGAGCATCAAGATCAAAACATGATTGCAATACAGTCTCCCAGCTATTTATATAACTACTGAAAATGTTAAACGAGCAATATTTGTCTTAATCTCCATTTCATCTTAATATGGCCTTCACATCGCAAATCCTTTTTTTTTTTTTTTTCTGTCCATTTTTTCTTGTTTTGTTCCTGAGTTTGCAAAGAGAGCCTCAAGTCTCAGCTTTAGGTGTAAGTGTGAAAGGTAAAACAAATGCACTCCAATCATCGGGATAATATCAAGTGTACATAAAATATTGACTCAGTTATGTTGAAAAGAAGACGCGCCGATGGCTAAATTGTGGTGTTTGATAAAACACAGCGTTTCCAAATGAGCCTGACTATTCACGTTTTGTTTTTTGGTTCACTATATTTTATTCTATCATTTCCATTTTTTGACAGTAAAATCTACTTACTAATTTCGTTGTTTAACTGTTTTATCTCGTGTGGATTAAGTAAAATTGGAGACTTCTACCTCTCATCGTCAACTGTATTTGAAGGCTACAATGACAGTTATACGCCACTATTGACGCAATCCTTAACGACTTGAATTTTTCTCCTTTTTAGAAAGGAAACTTTGATCATTATTTTCCTTGATATAGGCTTAGTACGTTTTTTCTTTTACCAAAATTGTAACAAATATGGGCTTAATACTCTTGAAACCTTATAATGCCCTTTTCGACTTTGTCAAAACGTACAGTTACCCTTTCATTATTTCATTGAACATTGGGAGCTATACAGCGTTATCCAAGCACAAAAGCCTTTAATATTTTAGGAGCTGAAAGTGCGCTTTACTTTCCATAACTGGCGCTATTCTTTACAACTTAAAAGCCTATTTGATAGAAAAAGGAGTGTTCAATCATTGGATTTCTAGATGGAGGCCTAATATGTTCTACCTTTTAACAAAATTGTAGCCATCTTCAGCTTAATGACCCTTGACAGCGTCAAAAACTATAGTTACCCTTTACCATAACTACAACGACTAAATCCTCTTCTTGAATAGTTTCTGGAGTAGTCTTCTTCATGGTTTGGAGTAGGAAATTCCTCAGTGGAAAAGAAAAAAAACATTTCAGTTTTGAAAAGTCAAAATGAAGTACTTGAATGTACCTACAAAGATCTTTGTCCCTCAGTTATGCGACAGAGTTAGCTACATAATGTAAGTGTCACTTGAAGACGAAAACAAGGGCTGGGTTTATCGTAAAAGAGCAACGCAGAAATGTGAATGTATAAATAGCTGTGGCCATTGTTCTCATAATCTTTGAGATGTGTTTCATTTTATTTATTTTTTATTTAAAAGAAAAGATAAATTACGTGCTCCATTTGAAAATTTAGTAAGTTACATAATGGGTGGAAATATTAAGCATCTCAGAAGTTCAAAGATCTCAGTTATATTCAGTTATTTATATCTCTTCTTAAATTTTTTTCGATTCTAAACGTGTATCAATTTTGTTATTGTTTTTGTTTGTCGCCAGGGCTATCGGTATTGGAACGGACGTGGCCTTCACGATGGGCAAATGAAAATCAATTAAGAAACGGAAATCATCACATAAAAAAGCATAGTTCGAGAATGAAACTTCCTTAGACAACTAAATTATCTATATTCTTCATGCTGCAGATAACAGGATGAATTGTTTTTACCATATTTATGACAAGAGTTCATTGAGGTGAAGTTAAAAATTTAATCTAAACAAAAATTAATACCATTTAATCTATCAGTTAAATTCGCATCAATCTTTCACTTTAATTTAAAGGATAATAACAATCCTTCTGACATGCAACGTTTATTATATCATATACAGAAACAGTTATCAATGGTTTTAACAATAACAATAAGGAACTGCTCTTTAAATTTAATGAAATCTCTTCTTAAGTAGTCTTTGCAACTAAAATGTTAACTTTCTTTGCATGGTTCAACCTTGAACTTGAGTATCTTTTCCACTCCTCTGCACTGAAAATGTACCGTCAACGTTTCGATCATTACTCGCTGGTTGAGGACTCCATTCTTTACGTTATAAAACGAATACCTAAGTCGTGCGAAAAGATTAAAAACGCTAGACTCCTCAGGAGTCATAGGTTCTTTTGGATTAATAGCTTGATGGGCTACAGTGCACCAGCGACCGTGTTCACCATGTAGAAATTGAAATTTGAAAAAAAAAAAAAAAAAACAGTTCAAACGTGCCTTGTGTGGAGCGTTGTTTAGTCTCGCTCAAACGAGCACAAAGGGGTTTGCTTAAAAATTCCCAAAGGCATGATCTGGTTGGTAGAAATAAGACGAAATACACATATCAATGAAAAATTTACTAACAGCTACAAAAATTATTCGCTAAATAACATCCCCTTTTCACATTAATGAAGGGTATTTAAAAGCAATTACGTTTTTATGTTGTTTTTCTGTTTTTATCTAAACGTACGTATTGTGATGTGGATGTTGCTATGAACTACAAGTTTCTTATGTTGCTGCACATTGAAAAAAAATTGTTTCTGAAGCTTATTTTGATTTTTTAACAAGGAAAACTTTTTTTGGTAAGCTTAAACGGTATATCAGGGGAGCGTCCAATTTGACCATGCTCTGCATAAAATCGAGCCAAAGAACCTACGAAAAGATCAAACGAACCTGATATGTTTTACATACAAACGTTTACCTGCACGGTGAACTAAAACTCAAAACATACTGAAATATTGTTCCCGAACGTTTCAAAAATTTGGGAGTACTCTAACTCGTGTAAACATTCTTTTCCAGCTTTGTAATTGCTTCACGTTGAAAGTGTTCAACTTTAGGTCATCACATTGAAGTAACTAAAACGATCGATGTAGGTGCAAAAGTCTTTTGTCTTCAAGTTATGCGACGCAACAATTTCCCTCTTCCGTTACACCATTGATGATAAAACGAAAAGAACATGTTTAAATATTCTTATCGCTGAGGACAAACTAAAGAGGATAGGAGAAAAATAAAAAGAAAAAGGAAGATGTAATGGCGTAATGTACTTTCCACCTATAATATTTCTCAACAACTTTGTGCCTTTTTTTTTTTTTACTTCGTTGTAAAATTGTCAATATATCTCATTTTTTCTCGTTTTTTTTTTCCTTTTTTTCGTGCGGGCTATCAATTTTGACATGGGCCTAGGATTCACGATAAGGATATACTATACAGCATTGGTCGATGAAGAATAAATAAAATATGACTCCGTCGTTGTAGTTTCGGCCAAAGGGAAATACGTCTCAATTCTGTGATCGTCAACTGTTACGTCAAAATTAAATTAAACAACCGTCAGTTATAATTGACGTAATAAATTTTCATTCGGACCACCTACTGGTGTTCGCTATTAATGCAACGATCTGACTGACCACGCTACTCGCTATCTCTTTGACAGATAGCGAATAAAACGAGTAGCCTAAAATTGTGCGACCCGTAAAAAGGATTAAAGTAAAAATATGAGTTTAAGTTTTGAACGACCTGTATATTTATACTAACTATAAAGACAATTACCCCGTTCGCTTTATATTTCTTTGCGTCATGGTTAAATCGGGCTTCACCCTTATTAAATATCACTCGATAGAAATCTTGGGCTATAATTTTGAAATAGTTGATGAATAAGAGCACACGGTTACAAAGGATTGAAGTTCAAACAACATCGCTTTAAAAGTACAAAATTGGACATAATTAATGCTAGTGATTCCCTATTCCTTCAATCATACAACTTAATCTGATATAAGTGCCTGTGTTTCCAAAGTGAAAATAAATCTCCCTTTCCTATATAAGAACAAGACACAAAGGAAATGCGAAGGTCCAAGTAATTGCAAACCAATATACCTACGATAAACTTAATGATCATTTTTATTTCTTTAGTTTGAAATCGTTTTTGTTCATGAGATTGTTAATGTTTTTGAGTTAATTCTGTTTCTCTTTAGGGCATTTGATATTGGCATGGACGTAGTTGTGACGATAGGGGAATAAGGAACAATTGAGAAGAGGGAAATTGTTACGGATGTAAATGGCCGCTAGTTTATAAATATCATTCTCCATATCAATGAGTATTTCTCTTTTGGACAATCGTCTTCATACAATGTTTGGAAGTTTCTTACTCGTGCTTGTGTTCTTTCAAGTGCAGGGAACATGCTGAGTACGAAGATTCAAACAAGGCCTTTACTTTATCATTATAGTTATTATTGAAATTATTATAATTATAATTGTTGTCATCATTATTTTAAATGTTATTATTGTTATTATCGGTGATGTTGTGAGGTTTTAATAGTGAGAAATATAACTAATTACATACACAGCTGCTGAATATTTTGATGCAAGAGGACGCTTATGTTCACCTCCACACTGAGATGATAAATTAAGAAAATTAAAATATTTAAGTTTCATTTTCTTTCTGCGTGTAAACTTTATTACAGTTGTGATAGGTGATGCACTGTAAAATGAAAAGAGCCCAATTGACCCCAAAAGCCAAATTGGCCCCAATTTCTCGAGGGCCAGTTTGGCCCATCAAGGTTCGTTTTGGACTATTTGAGCCAAAACGGGCGTGACAAGTACCATTTAGACCCCTCCAAAGTCTGAATTGGCCCCTATGAATTCTACTTTGGAACTTTTTCTCAATTTGGCCCTTCCAAGAGCCAAGTAGGATTGACCAATTTGGCCCCAACGAGGTGCAATTTTTGAAAAAAAAAGAAAATATGAAAATAATTTTCTTTTTTCGATCATATTTCGTTCCCTATACTATTCCTTATAAAGTGTTCAAATTTTCAACGGTTCCTCTCGTAACTGAACACCGAGTCACACAACGAATTAATCGTTGGCTTTTTCTCGAGACGTGAGCGTGAGCTGGCTGTGATGGCATTAGTCGAACCGAGACCACGTGCGTCGGAAACAATAATGAATTATAGCAGCGAATTCGTCACTGAAGAGGCTGTTTCTTGGCTACAGTCGCATGGAATGAGACTTAAGAAAGGAAAGGTAGGCAAAAGAAATTTCTTAACAACGTATTTTACTGCAACTTTACATTCACAAACTTGACCGCTCCATTGATCTTTGTTCGTATCTTATCTCGCAGAAAAAGACGGTTGCGATGGCCAAGATCTCCTTGCGGTCGCCCAAGATGCAGACGTACCAAGGCACTACATCCCTATTATAAAAGAGCGTCTAAAGCTCAAGAAATTGATTGCAATGAACGCTGAACCTAGAGATGACACGAGTTCTTCGTCGGTACGATAATTAATTTTCCCACCAGAGAATTTGACGCATGAATGGTTCGCCTCTTCTCCCGAGTCTTGTTGAGTCTCAGCGGTTTCGCAACTAAAGTCACGTGATCAAATTTTGGCGCCGAGAGATAGAGACGGTTACAGTTCGAATATTGCATTTGCACAAGATGGATTTAACTTATTTCAAGATTCTCTGATTTTAGGATCTCTCACTCTGAATTCTTAATCTTTTTCTTGAGAAGATGAACTGATATTTTTATGTCTATGTCTTTGTTTGCATCCACTTAAGCTGATTTTTTGGCTCTCACTCTTTCAGCGTGCAGAATCAAGTCCTTCGAGTAAGACGGTTCAAACGTCGATTGATGATTCAGAAAACATCAGCGATTATGAAAATTTAGAGGTGACATTGGCACCGAAAGAAATGGGTAAATCGATATTATAAATCGCTCAAGGATCTCTGTTTTACGGACGAGGCGACAGAACTGAGCACTGTCTAAGTAAGTTCTTGTATATTAAACTTAGCAGGATGGTGAAGAGTACATTATCGATTACTTTCTTTCGATTATATCCTAAAGGAAAACACACAAGGTGCCAGTTGGTCAGTTAAAGATGACAAATCTCGGGGATTGCACCTACAAAAATGGCCAGATTTGCTTTATTTTTATTGAAATATATTAGATATGTATTTACTTGCACCATACATAAAACAAAGTAAACCCAATTTTTAAATCTGGTAAATTAAAAAATTAGTGAATTGATAGGATGTTATCAGACAGTTTAATTTTTTTGAAAACAAATATTTACCTACAGGTTCCTCCTGAATGGCTTTCGAAATTCCAACTACCATCGAGGGTAAGAAACTTTTCTTTGTTTTGTTTTTTAAGTCTACAAGCAATCCTTATTTATTCATGAATACTGAACTAAAACTGAAGTGCATAGATGTATGATTTCTTTTCTTGATAAGTACATATACAGTTTGGTGAAAATACATTATTGATGATCACCATTATTGTGTTTTTACTTCTTATGCACAGTTTGCTTACAAATTATTTGCAACTTTGTAGTTGCAAAAATTTACTGTTCTCCGACAACAAATTAATTTGCTCATTTGTTTGTTTTTTTGTACAGTTCTCTGCCTCAGTAGAGTTGGATACCCAGAAGGGATATCTCATCAGCAGCCTAAAGTACTCTGAGCAACAGTGGATTGCAAAAAAAAATCATTGCAGAGTATCCTTGTATGGTTAGCAGGATACTAGACTAAGTTGACTTGGAAACTGAATGGATTGGTATGGTCTAAAAATCTATTGCTTCACCTCTTCTGCTTGCAGTGAAGAGAGACAATTTTGTGGTGCTGAATCTCTTGCCTTAAAATAAAAAGTTGCAAAATAATTACTCTCACCTTTTAAGTTCATGACCTTTGTTCTTGTGTGTTTGTCATCACATGCATTTAATGAAGTTGTGACCATTTTGGAGGTACAAGTCCAAAAAACTGCTACTTTGGTACTAAGATGAACAGCTAAAATTTCTGAGCCCATTTGCCAATGAAGTCCAGATACAAAGGTTCAAGTACTTTGGGGTTGTATTAATTTTGCCTATTTGTTTAGTTTTTTTGATTTTGCAATTTTTTAAAATATTCCTGTTGTCAAACCATTAGATAAATATTGGACATAGAATAGCTGATTTTTTTCAGATATTTTGGGAGTCATACATTAGTTTTTCAAGTCTTGAATGGGAGACAAATTACACACATTGAGCTAAACTTCCACTTCCATTTCTGGTGTTTTAGCTTATAGTTTTAGAAAAACAATATATATATATACATATATATATATATGTAAATGTGGGGGTAGAGTCTACCTTGGCATAAAGTGCTCAATGCTGTGGTAGTAGAGCTAAGTATACATAAGTTAAAGAATTAAAGAGGACACATCAATTCTCTGTGACTCTGAATTTCGCACCTAAGCACTTGTCAGACAGAACTTTTCTGTCTGACAAGCACTTAGGCACAAAACTCAGTCACAGAGAATTGATGCGTCCTCTTTAATTCTTTAACTTAAGTGTGTATATATATATTCTTTTTTTCTGGCTACAGGCACTTTTTGCACTTTGGCTTGATTTTAATGTGGTTGTAAAACTTGTTTTTATTGCATAGAGTAGCTGATGTTGATTCAGCAATCAGAGATTATGTCCAGCACAAATTTTAATTGTTGGAGATCTTCAATACATCAATCACCTGAATATAGTAACAGAGGGAAGTGTAATTTGTCACTTCTCATAAGAAAGATTCTCGATGCTCTCATTGGGTTACTTGGCTTATTTATATTTTCTTACAATCGGTCAAAGGCAATTTTGACTTTTTTTAGAGCAAGTATTGCTTGAAATTGGGTACAGGCAGACTCTTGTCGCTGTTTCCTCTATTTTCAATGACTTGGCAATGCCTGCGGTAGTACTTGCTGATAGTTTATATTTTGATAATATCTAGAGTAGTAATATGAGTGCATGTATTCTCACATCCACTGGAAGAATACTCTTTGCTGCTCTAAGGCTCTTTGTTTTTCATATGCACAAATCAAACAAGGTCTATATTCTTGTGCAGGAACTGGACCATTTGTTGCCTCTGTCTTATTTTGATAATTTTTTGTACTTTAAATCAGTCTTAATTATAAGCTGCTTTACATTACCACATTTGCTAAGTCATTGAAAAGGGAAGCTTTACTCACAAGTGTCTCTTGGGTGTAATTTCTTGCAATGCTTGCACTGTTAAGAAGTATACTGATTTAGGGAAGAGATCTATTTTAGAAAATGGTTGAATTAATGTTAAATATGTATGTATGTTATATTCTTTCACATGATGTTTCAAAGTTTGTCTGTTTTATACCACAATTAAGATTCTTAATAACTGTAAAATCAGGTAGCATAAAAGGTTTTTACATAAACAATATCTAGAAGCTAATAAATGAGTGTTTGAAAGATAAAGTATGTGGTGTATTTTCATTATTTGAATGTAAGGGGGAAAATCAGCATGGAGAGGAAAGAGCCCTCTACTTCTGAAGTGGCCCACATTGGAGCTGAATTGGATCTTTTTAAAGGGGCCATTTGTGAGAGGGCTGAAATTTCGGGGGCTGTTTTGGCCCCTATAAATTTCAAAGTGGCCCCTGTATTTTTCAAATTCACCCTTCACATGGTCCAATTTGGCCCCTACAACGGGGTCAATTCAGCCCCAAAATTGGTGCCAAAAACAGCCCTATTTCAATGGGGCTGAATTGACCCTAAGCGAGTGCCAAACTGGACTCACTCGTTTTGGCCCCATTTTTGGGGCCAAATCAGCTCTTTTAATTTTACAGTGTGCCTAATTGGCGTATTTATCATTTATCGTACAGTTTTTTATTGTTGAAGTGTGCATGCGCTCTTGGTCCTTTCCTTTGTTGGGTCAAACTTGTTATCCAAGAATATATTTTAATGTTTATTTCTCTCCTGTTTCGATTAGCTCGGCTACTTTGCGGGTAGGGATTGTTAGACTTGTATTTTAATTGTTGTTATTGATGATACTTGACAGTCAAAGAGTTCCAAGGGTACTTTGTGGGAGTCAGCCTAGGTGAGAAAGTCAGTTTCATGTCGAGGATAGATATTCAGAAAATGCACAAGTGAATAGATTTATTTTTTAGATTTTAATGTAAAAAGTGCAAGTGGATAAATTAGTGAGAGAACCATCATGCAGCTATGATTAAACTTACGTTTATAACTTTACATGTAAACAGTTTGTTCGAAACTAGGTCAAGTTCATTTTGTGGTCTCTAAGATTAAATTTTTTCACGGTCATTATGATTTATATTTTTTCCAAGAATCTAGCAATACGTGTATTTAAAGAAGTGACTTTAAAGCCTCCTCCTTCTTTGTATTATTCACCAAAGCAATGATGGGAAGTGTTTTGAATCGGAGTGAAAACAATCGTGTCGTTCGGGTTTTTAAAACACTCGTTGAAAGGAACGAAAATCATCTCAGGACTGGAGTTTAAGGTCTTACGGCCGGTTACGGCCACTCATAAGGTCATTAGAGACCACCTTAACTGTTGACAAGACAAAGCGCAAGCTGGGTAAATCATCATTTTAATTCTTTTCTATTCATCAATTTTTCTTGCATTGGCCTACAATTGAATTTTTGCACTCATAGTTACATTTGCTTTAGTTATGTCTACTTACATTTCTCTTTCATTTAGAGACATCAATTTTGTTCGCGCCTAAACACGAATTTAACATGCAAGAGTCGAATGAAGTGGAACAAATCACGATCTATATTTAATCAAAATTCTCATCAGGAAAAAAACATAATACTGCGATATGTAAACTGCATTCAGCGTTAACCAAGCAAGTAAAAGAACAGACTAGATGTTCACTTTATACCTTCACTGTTTTAAGCAAGTACCTAAAAAAAAATGCAAAACAGTAGCCACTATGATTACCAAGAACTGCACTTACGTATATTAACGTATATTTAAGTGTCACCTTGACGACTTTGTTAAAACTAGGGACGCAGAAAGCCTCTCCTTGAGTAAAGGGGGTAATTTTTTGAAGAAACTGTGGTACTGCGTCCTTGGGAGAGTATAACAGGGAAATTTAGTCTTATCAACTGCGTTTATAACGTAGATCGGCCACCGTAAAGAGTTTAAAAGCTGGCGTTTTGAGTGTTAGCCCTTTTTCAGAGCGATATTAAAGAGCTAACGCTCGAAACGTCAACTTTTAAACTCTTTACGGTAAATAATTTACGTTATCAACGAAATAAATCATAATAATAATGATAATAATAATACTAAAGGCGTCTGTTTAGTATGTACTTCTGCGCTACTTCATGATGTAACTCAATTGCTCTCACCGAGTTTTTGAGCTTTGCGATAAAGTAATAAAAAGGAGGGGACGCAGATAATAAAAAGTTTCCTGTAGGAGATCCTAGATCTTTAACATGAAAGGGACCTTAAGCGCGTTAGGTTCTATTTTATATCCTGTTTCATGTTGTTGTTGTTTTTTAACCTTTGATTTATTTATTATTAATTTTTTATTATTTGTCTGGTTTTTGTTTTCGTTTCTGCTCTGCTTTTTTTGCCTTGTCTGTTCTGTTTTATTCCAAAAAAGGTTTTTGCAATGAAACAATTATAGGTCGTCTACAATAAATTAACAAAAAGGACATAGCGTGGTAATAAAAAAAAAAGGTTCTTTTGTGTAATCTGACATAGCTTATTACTACTACCTTAGGCAGGAGGTGGCAGCTGTAAGATTTTCGTTGCAGAAGAGATGGCTTCCGCCACTAACGTCATCTGCTTTTTCACTTCATTTATGTCTCCTTCTTTATATGCCTGGAACACCCCTGGGAAAGGTAAAGCTGTGCGCGAAAACAAGTGTCGGGATATAAAACTTTCGGAAAGCGTCGAAGAACTGATGAAAGCCTTCTCAATTTGCACCATTTGATCATTGACCATGCGCACGCGCAATGGATCAGCAGTTTTCAGATTAATTTTTGACTTGGCTCGTTCGAAAGTATGGCTGGCATTCATAAAGTCATAAA
>NC_142678.1:6964669-6979669 GCF_964200805.1 Pocillopora damicornis
GGGCCCTCCGTAATCCTCCGTCCTCTTATACGAAATCCCGTGGTAACATAATTTTACATTCATACTGTGCTAACGCAATGTATGCTTATAGGACGTTAATTTTCAAAATAGATCTGTTTGATTTGTGTATTTCTTAGTATTTGAACATTTCATAAGTCCAAGTTCTTAATTTCTGATTAAAATCAAGTGCTTTTGTTCATTATTTCGATGGCTGTTATATTTTTTGATTCCTTCGCTGAGTATTTTAATAACTTGCCACGCACTCGTTTGCCACCACACAGTAAGACATTATTTTATAACTTTGCACGAAGCTTCACTGTGAGCCTGATTTTTTAAACTCGAACAGTTATCTCGTACGCACCCGAAGGATTAAGGACTTTTAAGCCAACCTGGCGCAAGTTTAGTTGGTTTTGTTTTGCCTTTTTTCAAGTGATTCATGATTGTGTCTCCAGCTCATTGCAATTTCTTTTCAGTGGCGTCCTCAACAGGTAAAAATCATTTCTCGTCATGCTCTCTTGAGGCTCAGGTTCATTCTCAACGGACTGGCAGCTCCTATCAATGTCCTTGTCATCCGGATAACAACTACCATAATTGCTCGTCGAGTGACAATGACAAAAAGTGGAATTTAAGATGTACAAAATACACAGTATGTTTACCTGAGAACGATACGTGCTACAAATGTGATCTGGAAAGCACGAAAAACACTTTATGTTACGTTTCACAAGTAACCAATGGTCAACCACCTTCCATATGTTCCTGCAAGAAGACAAGTTGTCTACCGAACTCCAAAAGCAAGAAACCTGGTAGGTATTAAAAAGCAAAGGCACCAACAACCCTAAATAGTCAACACATTTTGATTTCTGCAAGTTGCTTAGTTGTTGACTCAAAAAAATGATTGCATTAAATTCTGTGAGTCTTTAAACAAAGAATAATTAACATTCTCGGAAACTAAAACCCAATGCCGTGCCTTTGTTAGGGCCTGTAACTTGGACCAAATTTCTCAGGCAGGTTCCTAATCACGAAAAAGCACTTCGAGAGCAAGAAGTGCGTGAGAAAGTGAAGAAGGGTTTTTGTATTAAAAGAAAAAATCAAAGCAAATGTAGTATGGAAACAGCATGTTTATTGAACTGAGCTAAAACTTAATAGAGGCTAGAAATTGTTTAATACGTATTACGCTAAAGCTAACGTTTCTCACGAAAAGGAAGTGAATTGTTAAAGAAATAATAAATTAAAATTTCAATAATCTGGTTTTGCAAGGAAAAAAATTAGCTACAGAAACTTAATTTACAGTCTGAAATGCTCCGTGACCCAGGATTCAAATAGCTAGGAAATCGATCTATTATTATAGAATAATAAATATTCAAAATGCCCTTCCTAATAACAACATCATCGTCATCAGCATTATTCTCTCCAGCAGGAACAGTTTCTCCAACATCCTCCTTACCAATACTGTCAAAACTAGCAACAGTATCTTCATTTCTAGAGTCTTCGGGAGCAGCTGTAGAACCAACACCAACATCATCACCATCACCAACGCCAGCATTTTCTTCAGCACCATTTTTAACATCATCGCCATCGCCATCGCCATCACAAAAGCTGGTAATTTTTCCTTATCTATCAATCGTAATGTAATTTTTTTCTCGTTTTCCAAACCTTTTTTATGGTTTACATGTCTCACTGCCATTTCTTATTCTCAGGCAAATGATGCTGTTTCAGAGCTCAGTAGCCTAAATATCACTAGCAACAATTCCTTACAGGTATGTGGTTTCACCGATGATATAAAAACGTCATCTTTTTAATCTAAAAGTGTAGCGAAAGAGCAGCTACAAGCATCGAATCGATTTGAAGGTGGTATAAAATATAATACGTAAGCGCAAAAATTTCCACGCAAAGATTGGATATCTTCTACCATTAGTTGTAGAGTGATTAGTACTCGAAACGTTTTTTTAAGTGACCTTTTCCTTCCCTCATCTTAATGAAAAAGGCCTTACTCTCAGAGGAACAATTGAAAACATATATTTTATGATATATCAGAAAGACATATATATAGATTTGCCTAAAACGAGAAAATCCTCTGCGGTATCATTTTTACGATAATTGTTGCTTTTGAACCAAAAGCGCCTCTTGATGCCGCATTTGCCAATTATCACAATGAATTGATTTACATCTCAATGTGATGAATCTTAGAGAAGGTAAAAAAAAACTAAATAATGTGTACTTCATGGACTTACAGGAAGCTGCAAATGTGTTTAAAAACTTCACCACTAAATATCAAAAAGCGACCCCCGGAGAAGAACAGTCTGGAGTAGTTGAAGTCAGAACGGAGTTTATTTTTAAGGTGGCAGTCGCCTTCGAGAAAGTTGTTCTTAGCTATGGCAAACACCATCTAAGTGGAACAAAGAGTTCAAAAAGGATCGTTCGCGACAACATAAGTGAGTATTTGCATGGCTGTCTCTTCAGATTTGTGATAATTGATCATCTATTCAGTAGCTGTCTGACTAATCAAGGGAGTGAGTGACTGAGTAAGTGACTAGTCGACTTACTGACTGACTGGCTGACAGTGACTCTCTCTCTGAAGCTCTGGGAGATTGAATGACTAACTGATTTCATGACAGAAAAAAAGTCTGAATGAATTTTGTTTGTTGATTTCATGAATCTGACCGTCACTTATATTAACATTAATTTTTTTTTCCCTTTCTTTCGAAAGTCCTTGGTATTCAAAAAGTTTACAGACAAAATGCAAGTAACTTCTATCTGGAGAAACACGAATGGTAAGCATCTATTAATATTTCCTCAGGGAATTTTGCCGACAATGGTTTGTATACATTGCCATTATATTTTTACATTCAATATCCGTTAGTTATTTGACTCATCAGTGTCTTATTGGATAATCATCAAAGTTAATTTGATTAACTCGTATATGTATAGCATCTTCAAGAGAGTGCGATCATTGGAAACTTACATTAGCACACATTTAACCTACCTGGAATTTTGTTCTGCTCTCTTTTAGGATCAGTAATAGTTGGGTGTGTGTACAAGGATCTACATGATTTAATTAAAAAAGGTCATGATAAAACAAGGTACTTGAATGGCTTAGATATCTGACATAAGCTGCTAGTAAGAAGATAGTTTGTATGAACTATAGACATGGTTTCGAAGAATATATTTTTTCGAATATTTATTTTCCAATCGTGCACCCCTCCGTCCATGTTCATAAAAACCCCATAGATGAAAAATTGAAATAGTAGAAGCGTGAAACGGTAGGTAGACCCCACCATTATTGTGTATTTACCCTTCCGATATTTTTCTGTCGCGCTGAAATGAACAAACGAACGAGATAATGAAAACTGTTAGTCTCATTGCTTAATTACCTAAATGTGAGACTTGGAGGTACGTTTCGTTAAAAGAACCAGTATGGACGTGATGATCTAATTAGTGTTACGCTCCCAGTCCGAGCTTTCCCAAAATTAAGCCGGTGTAATATATTTAATGCATCCTAAAAATTAACTTTTATGGTCACATTGGTCGATTAAAGCTGCTAGCCGGTCATAACCCACGCAATAAACCAAAAACATGACCGTTTTTTATTTCCATTTTAATTGATATACTTGCATTGGCGTGCGTTGATGTGCTTTTCACTGAAGCTGAGCCAGCGAACGGGAACACGAGTGACACGTTTGGATACGAGAAACTTGATAAGAGTAAAACACATTACCTGTCATTGGCTTCGCCAAAAGTTTGCTTCGACGTCTTTTGAATCACAATGGGAGGCCATGCGTGTGACATAAATTCTTAAGAGGGCAAAACAAGGACCGTAATTAAGAGACTAAAAACACTGACGAGTAATTTGATAACTCGACTCACTCTTGACATCGTTGATTGATATTATGAGACAGAATTTTGTATGTCTACAATATTTTTGCGAGCGAGAGAGTAAGATTACTCAGTAAGGGGACCAAAATTTTTTTTTATAGTTTTTTTGTCGATTTTGTTCAAACCGGCATCTCTTTCATAATCAGCAAACAGGTGTCCGGCAATCGAATGATCGATTGACAAAACTTTATTGTGAGTTCGAATTGAATTGAGTTTAAGGCACGTGATTGAGCGCGTGACTAAGCGTATGACTACCATTCGTTCGAAGTTTCGTAGCACTCTCGGGAGTAAAGAGTCAGTCGAAAATAACATTATTTCTCACTTTTGGTTTTGTTTACCCTTCCCCGAAAAACAATCAGCAAACAGGTGCTCGGCAATCCAATGATCGATTGACAAAACTTTATTACGAGTTCGATTGTGTTCGACTGAGTTTGGCAATCGAACTACTCCTTTTCGAATTGGTCGGATTTCCGAACGTTCGATTAGTGTAGAGTTCGTGTAGTGTGATCGTCCGGGTGAGTGTAGTTCTGAAAAGAACTGTTGTTGGTGACAACAGATGTCAACAATTACCAGCACCTTACAAACGACTCATTAACGACGTGAACAAACCGACAAACAGACCGACAAACAACAGACGGATCGAAACCGACCAATGACTGTTAACAAACTCTACACGAGTCTTCCAGCCAATCACATCACGGCTAAACAGACCAATCACGTTCAACAGACCAGACTTTATAACATCATCGACTGACAACTACTCCCCACTTGACTCTGAAGATGACTATCGCTCAGATAGTCGAAACGTCAGTCACCAACAACAGTTCTTTTCAGAACTACACTCACCCGGACGATCACATTACACGAACTACTTATGCTCCTGGGTTCAAACCATTTACTTTATTATTATTGTTGTTTTCGATTCATTGCTGTTGAAAAAGCCTATTTCTTTACTGTGTTAATTGAATTTAATTCATTTTAAGGGATGTGACTGGCTGCCATTCGTTTGAGTTCCTTAACGCTTTCGGAAACAAAGAGTCGAGAATAATATTATTTCGCACTTTTGGTTTTGTTTACCCTCCCCCTTAAAATCGCCTTGGCCATCCGATGCAGCACATTTTCACAAGAACTTTTTGGCCATTCATGGCTCTATGTTATGGTGATTTATGAATATCTTGGACATGTTGAGTTGTTTGTGCTTCTCCATATGAACCAAGTAATTGAAGTGTCTGCTTCAAATACTTAAAACTTGTTTGTGGCCAAATGTTTCATGCAACTTTGTTTTTGTGATCAGGAGGAAGTTAATTATTACAAAACATCGCTACGAGCTTCGGTTTTTAAAATTGACCCCGTAGTATTACTGCAATAATGAGAGTACATTGACTGTGGAATTATTACTCCAGCTTTGCGTTAGTTAACATGCGTGCTGCCCAATAGGTTACACGGTAGCGTGCTGTGTCCGGTCACACGCTAGCTTTTGTATTCGATGGTTGACACGCCTTGCGTGTTTGCCTACTCACGCTACATTACTGAACGGCGCACGCTCGATTGTTTGTAGTTTGTTATATGAAAGAATAGCATGCCTAAGCTCATTAAAGATTGCTCTAGCGTGCTGAGCAAGCGTGTTATAGCCAGTTTCTTTTGTTTTCAAGTGGAATCGTGTTGAGAGCGTGCTATCACATTTGTCCCTTAAATCATATGGAGGGTCACATATGCAGTAATTTGTTTACTTCTTTAGGCATGTGGTAACTAGGATCATGATGGCTGCTATGGATCCCAAACCAGAAAAGTTACAAGAACATGTAATCTTGAAGTTCAGGAACCTGAAGGTAATAACAAAAGCAAAATTAAATTCTTTCGGTTCAGTTTAGATCAGTTTCAGTTTCAATAAGTTCAGGCTCAGTTGTTGTATCATTTCAAATGATTTAACTTGAATCTTCTTTCAGAATGACCCAAGTGAGAAGCATTGCATGTTCTGGAGTGGCCTCAGCAATAGGTAAAACGGGAAAACAACTGACATCACCATGACACCAAAATAAACCATTGTTCCATCCTTTTTTCTGAATTGATTGAATTTCGAATTGCAAAGAAGAATTAACATCATTGATCACAAGTTCGCGTAACGGTCCAACTGGTGGGAGTGGTCTTGAAAGGAAGTGTGATCTGTGGTTGTCAATAATAAAGAACGTTTCCTCAACAATAGCAGAAGTCTTATCGTTCATTTGAAGGAACTGTACTTTGAGAGTTTACCTCGATTTCCTACACCGGTTATCACCCCAACTTACTCTTGTTTCGGAGTGATGAACTCAAAATCCATCAAAGCCAAAAGGCAAGCGTGACGTTAAAAGGCACAAATAACCAGCAAATAACTTACCAACTCTGAATCCAGTCTTCAACCGGGTTAAGTGAACAATCCCAGTAAGTAGAATGAAAGCCATTTAATATGTCATCATATTAATTACCTATTACGTTAAGTATTTAATGGTTTAATTATCTCGTTATATTTTTCAGTCAAGATGGATTTTCGAAAGATGGATGTCATATAGTTATATCCCAAAGCAACTCAGAAGAAACAGTCTGCAGCTGCAATCATTTGACTCATTTTGCTGTCTTAGTTGACTACAGAAGTCACAGTGTGGTATTACGTTTTTCAATATTTTTTTTTAAGCATTGATCGTATGTTCATTAAATTGATAAAGATGTTATTCCCTCTGTTTCTGATTTGTTTCACAGCTGTCCCAGAAGGACGAAGATATCCTGGAGATTATCACCTACCTAGGATTAAGCCTTTCCATCATCGGAATGATTCTAACTATAATCATGTATTCCTTGTTCGCGTGAGTAATCAATGTCAAGTTTCTTATGCCTTTGATTGGTTGAAACTATCAAAGAAATATATAGAAATAACCGTGGTATATTTTTTCTTAAATTAGAGATGTTCATGAACCTCTCCCTCAAATACGACTGAGTCTCGCGGCATCGCTCGGTGCTGGTCAAATAAGCTTTCTCGCTGGAATGCACGCCATGGATAACCCAGTAAGTGACTTCTACTCACATACACATTAATTAATCTTTTTGCTGGCCTCACTATCAACATTATCAGGACCTTTTTAAAAATATTTTGGTATCTATTGCGAATTTGAACTTTATTAAATGAAATTATTTTAAATTTTTAAAATTTATGAAGAACGAGAAAAGAAAAGAACAGGAAAATCGTTTTTTCCTTTTTTTGCAGGCCATTTGCATCACAGCAGCAGTTCTTACACAGTACTTCCTGATGGCTGCTTTCTGCTGGATGCTAGTGGAAGGAATCTACTTTTACTTATTAATTGTGAAAGTTTACAACATCAGCAATAGGTTGATAGTGTATCACGTCATGGCATGGGGTATTCTCCTTTTATCTATAATAACTTTTCTCATTTTTAATGCTGATTTACCGTATTTTGAATCGGTTTACTCCTGATATGATCTCGCGCAAAGTTTGACCTCCCCCTTCTCTTTGTGTGTGAAGGTTTCCCCGTCATTATGGTCATCACTTCTCTCAGCATCGCAATTGGAAAAGGAGGGATTCAAAGCTACACCAGCAATAAATAGTAAGAAACAAAGTTTTCGTTAACTTTACCTCCTGTTTAGCTTCCTCTCCATGTTTTGGTTTATCTCTGTTTTGGGTTTTTTTTTTTTTTTTAAATCACGTATATTTGTTTTTCGTCTTGCTGAAACCTGTATTTTTGCTTTTTTTGCGAAGTTGTTCATTTCCTCTTTCGTTCTTTCTCTTGCACTCCTTTTCAGCCTTCAAATACTATATCTCATATCACTTCAATTCTCTTTTTCTTTTTTCTTTATGCAGCATAGCGCATTACTTGTCCACATTCCCCCTGATATTTTTTTTGTTCTTCCCTTTTGTTTTGTTCTATCGTCATTTTAGTTGTTCACAATTATGAGCTGTGATTTGATTTTCATTTGATTTGATTTGAGATTTTTTGCCAGTTTCTCGTTCCCTTAGCTTTGTCTTTCCTCTTTTCTTCTTTTTTAGTTGTTGGTTGTCGTCAACTTATGACTTGATCTGGATATTTGTTGCATTTCTGACGGCAACTGGAGTTGTAAGCTTAAACTCAGATTTTTTAATTTAATATCAAAACTGTCACTTTATCATAAGTTACTTGACCTATAGCTCATTGCCGTTTTTTCCATTCTTTTATTCGTATTTATTTTTCATTTTATTTTGCTTTTATTTTTTTAGCTCGGCAGTTTTATACTCGCACGTGTCACAAGGGAGTTGACCACATTGCCGCAAACAGGAGTCGACAAGATTCAGCGAGTCCGGTTAGATGGAGCGTTATATCGTTTCTTTTTTTGGTTAATTTTATCAAAAAGATTTTAATCGGGCTACTGTCCACTTCAGTAGCTGTTAGCTTATCCTGCAGACATCTTTTCTTTAATTGATAATAACTGACATATAGATATACGAGACATTAAATGGCAAGCGAGGTGTGGTTTAAGGGTTGATATTAGTCACGGGAGAATCTAAGCTTCTAAGTTGAAGAAGGAGAGTTTAGTAAACTCACAATTTATTTTCCGATCGAGTCTTATTTTCCATTCTCCTGCCATGTTTGACAATGATGGGCAAGCCAAAAATTAAAGTGGAAAAGTGAGAAATCTAAAAACGGGCAACATGTTAAATGGGTCGCGGCAACATTTGCAGCGACATTTGCAAATGTATCCTATGATTTTAAAATCATCTTGTAAAAGACCTGACAAGCTATCTATGTGCCAGTTTAAAACTTTCCAAAATAGCGTAAAATAAGGGTTCAGGGTTCCAAATAACTCCCCCCCCCTCCCCACCACGCACCAAAGTTGGGGTAAGGGTGTGCTTGCTGTACGTCCGAGCGTTCGAGGGTACTATTTGCATGATTTTACATTAACTTATGACGATAACAGCTAAAGTGAGTTGAAATCTGGAAAAACATTTGTCCTGTTGTAGACTTGGCATCAGAACATGTGTTCTAATGATTCCCCTTCTTGGCATCACGTGGTTGTTTGGTCTTCTCTCGCCTCTGCACAAGGCTTTCACCTACATCTTCACCATTCTCAACTCTACTCAGGTTTGCTGCAAATTTCCTTGGTAAAATTAAGATAGCCTTGCTAATATAAGTTAGAGCTTGAAGCCTCTAAACAAATGAAAAAAATCCTTCTATCAGTCAATCAATGTGGTAATGAGACCGTCAGTCTCTAGTCAGTCCTTCCTCCTATCCATCTATCAGTCATTCCTTCAGTTTTTTGATCATTTTGATAGCCGTTTAGCCAATGAATAATTTCATCGGTCAGTCAATCCCTCAACCGTCTGTTTTTCTCCCTTCATAAACTTACAAGTTAAGTTCAGCTGAGTTAATAACTACCCTGTTTCGCAAAGATCTCTTTACTTGTCATGATATTATATTTCAAACAAAAAAAAGACTTATTATCCATAATTATATTTGTATTGTAGGGTGTCCTGATTTTCATCCTGCACTGTGTGAGAAACAGTCAGGTAAGATCGAAACTAAAAAAAATTATCTTAACATTGTGCAAATCATGACAGAATGTGGCCTACTTGAATAACCAGATTTTAGAACTCAGCAACTGATTCATGTTACCTTATGTTTTATTAACAGATAAGGGAGCGATTGCGAGGCAAAATTAAAATATTGAAGATTGGTCAGATTAAAGCTCGAATGAAAGTTCGAATGAACGCTGTTTCCCCATCTCCAAACAACAGAAACTCAACCAAAAAGAATGTAAAGATGAATCCAACTGATGGTGGTGCAGTGTGGGCAACTAAGTTGCACCCATTCAGCGAATATAAGTTGAAATAGGAATGTCATTAACTAATGGATTCAATAGGCGGCGGGTAAAAGCCGATTGTTATGTTCCAAGGTTTTTTTTAGCCACGATAATTCTCCAGTCGCAACTGATCAGTTTCCAATGTCCTTCTGCTTGGTTGGATTGTTTTTGTAAATTAGAAAAAAAAAGTTAATAAGTCTTTCATGAAGAGGTAGAGGCTGGTGACGTTTATTTATCAGAGTAATTAAGTGATCTTGCCTATCACAGTCTGAGGTAACTTAGAGGATTAGGTCTGAGTGAATAGAATAGTTAACCACTCGGCAATTCAACATCGTTTATTCAGGTAAATATGTGAAAGCTAGATACTTTACTTGTATATGAATCGTAGCCAGATGCTAGATTACCTACATTTTAGGATAGACTTGTAAACATTATTATACAGAACAAGACTCCGCCACGCTTTGAAAATCTTTAGGTTATTGTTATCGTTAGACAGGAAAATAAAATGTTATGAAAAAGAGAAGAAATTGACGGTTGTCTGTAACAAGAGTTTACCCAGATGCATTTATGCGAGATAAAACTATTCCTGGCTCCCACTCCTTGACATCAAAAAAGTTATTGCATTGCTAAAGTTATGTTGGGAAGAACGGTGCAAGGAGGGTACAAAATAATGGGGGCTGTTTCGTCTAAGAAACCATGTGACCGGAGTGGGCAGAACTCTACTGGTCAGGCGTTGCCAAAAAACGTTTGCTTACAAGATAAGGCGGCGTGAACGAAGGAAAAAGCCCCCTTTTGTATGCATTCGAGGTCATCTATTGCTTATTGAGGCGGCAAGGCTTGAAAAATCGGAACAGCATCGTAATTAGTACATCTTATCCAGCTGGTGTTAAAGCTTACTAGGTGGGCCTTTAGACGTTGGTGCATACTATTTAACCGGAGAAATACGGTGGAGTAGAACCTTTCTTTATCACCATCCAAGAAAGGTGGCTGGTAAAAATGTCTCTGAGTAACTTAGAATAACCCACAGCTAATGGCATTCTCCAATCACGGGGTGTGGTTTAAATTGTTCTTAGCGAAATATATTTGTATTGATGATCCTTCAAATATCTCTGCTCGCGTGACCGAATATCCCCCAGCTAAAATTGGGTGATATTCAAGAATATTATCTAAGCGATATTCCCCAATTTTTAAAGTCTACGTCCACTGTGATGAGTTTTCGTTTCAAAATTAAATCAAGATGAGAGAGGGTTTCTGGTCTAGAAGAAGGGAAATACTTTTTTGTTCATTAAGTCGTACCTGAGGATACCCAAAAGAAAACAAAAGAAAAAATCCCGAAGTAAGCAGAGAAAATTTGTACGGATACCGGGAGCTGTTCGATGACATTATCTGTTCGAAGGTGGAAACAATTTTCGTGAGCGAAGCTCCAGGAAAACTGTTAGCCGAATAACCAAATTAAATAGAGGCTATAGTTTATATATACAGATATACCTTTGTCAAGGCAAAGTTGGAAGTTTTCCCTCTAAAATCGGTTCCTTTCGGAATAACATCCGATACCGTTGTATTTTGGATTTATTTCCATGAGAGAACATCATGAGGAGCTAAATCGGTAACATAAGCTGGAGCCCGAATTTGGTGCTCTGAGGAAAGCACGGACGGGAAAGGCCCCATGATAGAAAGCCAGCTTAATTCTGTGGAAAAAGTCAAATAGAGCATCTGCTATACAGTTGATAATACAAACTGGCGATTCAAAGGGTCTTAACTTACGAAATGAAATGGTTTGGTTCGCATAACAAACAAAAATCAATTCATAAGTAGAGTTCATGGAAATCCACTACATTTTATAACTGCCTGTAGAGGTCGAAACACGAGGGAAGCAGCCACAAGTAAACAACTTTTATCTTTGAAATAGCTTTCCAGTAAGTTTGCCATAACCAGTTCGAATTGAGCTTATAACGATAATGTTTTGGAAAACCGAATCAAGGGGTTGTGCTATTCGGGAAAGGCAACGGCCCCAATGAAGCAATATGGATCAAAATTTGTTGCAGTGGCTATGGCAGTGAAACAGACGGTGACGGTGACAGTGCCGTAATGCTACTACTAATAATTTATTTATATAGCGCTATTTCTATTTCTATCCAATAATGCTTCATAATGACTGTAATGATCTAAAGTGCTTGAAAAACCCAACTGGCAGGAGGCAGATCAGTTAGCCATTTACACAGCGCACCCGAGGAGTTTAACTCGGAGCCACCGAGGAGGGTGGAGGACTTGAACCCAGGACCACCAGATTACAAGTCCAGCACCCAAACTACTCGACCACGCCGCCTGCCGTGACATCATTGGCTGAATGACCCAAGCAGAGTAGCTAACGCTTATTGGTTAGGTCCCGATCCATTCGTAAAGACAGGTCCTTGTGCAAGTTCCTTTTGCGTCATTCATTTCGCAAACGAAGTATGGTGTCGGTAGTTGTCGATTTCTCTAGAACAATGAACACTGAGTAGAGTCGCGGTCTATAGTGTAAATCCCCCTGTCATGGATTTTATCAGGATAGGTGGGTATTTGTTTTTTCTTAAAAAACGTAACTTGAAAAAGGAAATAGTAATAAAAAGATTCCTTAAAAAAAAAAAAAAAAAAAAAAAAAAACGAAAAAAGAAAAACATTTGCCTTGCAATTCAAACCATTTGGGAATGAAGTAAAAGTCATGAAACCAATTGATATGGTACTTTTTTAAGTTGGTGATAACTCAAAAGTAACATCTTTCCCTACTGAAACGGTATTATTGTCACTAAGATGAACGAGACGCAATAAATACGTCACAAACGAGACAAATCAGTCGTTACAAATTCCTTTTTAATTGAAATCAAAGATCATCATGGCAACGCTAGTGGAAAGCTTTCAATCTACTTGTTTAAGACTTAACAACTTCTTCATAGGTACAGATTCAAATAAATTCGACGATAAGAAACAAAATGTGTTTATCCTCTAAATTACATAATCCTTTTCGAGCCTGTGAAGTAAAGATCCTATGCGTTAAACAATAATTTCGTTGAGAGTAATTACTACGTCTTAAATAGCTTTTTTTTCAAAAAGAAACGATTCAGAATGCTCTAGTAAGGTAACACTAGTGTAAAGTGAATTTTTTTTATCCTTTTGAGTCTGTATCTAGAAGTTGTTTAGAGTTAACAAAAGAAGTAGTGATATGGCTTTTTTCTAAACGCAGTTGAATGCTAGTGGCAAGGCACAACATATTTTGGTAGACACTTTATGTGATAGATCATTTAAGGCATCTGCTCCTAAACGTTGGAACAGATTGCCATCAAATATAAGAGCAGTAAATGATCTTAATTGTTTTAAAACACTTCTTAAAACACATTTCTTTAGACAGGCATTTCATGTCACGGAAATGATGTAGTTTTTACTAGAAATTAGAAAAACTGTAAATATTAAAATGTTCCACTCATTTCTAGTGACTTGGATTGGAATGCTTTAGACGATGACTTCACTGAAAACATACCACAGGTTGACGAAAGTGTTAGCCCGGATACTTATGACAATGCACAAGACCCCAGACTTCCACGTCTTCAAGGCGTTAGGAAAAGTCGCTTCCGCCGAATTAGTTCGCCGTCGTCGTGGTTAGAAGCGAAGCTTAAGCATTTCAATCGGTATTTAACCAGAAAGCAAGTATAACTACGTAAAAATAGTATCCGCGGCTACCTCCGCACAGTAATTTGTCGAGATGACTACGTTTAAAAACTCTAATAAACTGAGGAAATTGTCTTTAAATATGTTTTGTGCGGATTTGGTTACTGAATCAAATGGCAAGTTCAAAATAACTTCACAGGAGAAGTAACTGAACAAATATTTGAATGTCTGACGAAATTGAGGAAGTCGGGATGTTTTTCGAGCCCGGTTCATGCGAGATTCATGCTAATGCATTATCGGCCCAGCCATTTGATGATTCTTGCATCATTATTCGACATACTTTCCCAAGTGAGAGAAAGACTAGGTTTGATGTAGGAGAATCGTTCACTTGAAAAATTCTCGCCAGCATTGCTAAGCTTTCAATTGCAGTTTTAAAAGATTTTCTTACAACTTCATGCTGTTCTACAACAAAGCCTTGGCTTCGAATGTAATCTGTTGTTTTCGCTCTGTTTTCTCTTAAAGAAAAATATGCATAATGAAGTATTGTCTTATTTGGCAATCTAGCCACACTTTGTTCATTCGCAAGTTCGAAACAGGACGAAAGATATCTCACTGGAAGAAACTAAATTAACAGCCGAAACCTATATTTGGGGTTATGGGATATAGACGATAGCTAACGACTTTATGCTAGTGCACGAAACGTTCGTAATTTTTATGTCAGTCGTTATATTTTCATGCTGACATTCGCATGTTCTCCTCATCACATTCAGGTAATAGATCTACCAAAATATTACAGCCAGGATAGACATAAATTCAACCAGTCCGGGCCGTAGACAGTTTTGTCTATGCCATGACGTCATGAAACATGACGTCACGAAATTTATGTGTAATTTGTTTCGGAAAAAAGACAAATATTACCTTTGCGCACTACAAATGCAGCGTGGGTGAACACTCTCCGGGATGTAGGCTGACTTTCACAAGACAAGAATGTGATTGTGGTAATGCTTGGTATCGTATCACTGACAATCAAAATCAAAGCCTTTTGGATTGCAGAACATGCTTGCCAAACAGAAAAAGCCAAACTAGTGGATACCACAAGGAAGATAATAAGATTGCTTTCCGCGTATTTCTAGGGTTAAATATCAGCTTGAAATCAATACGTAAGGATTTCGTGATTTTTAATACTGAAAATAGCTTTCTACATCCTTCCTTTTAGCAAGAATATCTCTTTTTCCTGTTCTGTCTGTGACGGATTGGGTATAGTTCTCGCGATGACCCGCGTTCAGAGACCTGTGCACGCTGCTGATAACCACCCACTTCTTCGGTTAGCTTGCTGAAGGTTTCTAGTGAGACCCTTAGGTGCTCCAAAGTGTGGCAGTTGGTCTGCGCTATAAGCTTGTCGCAGTTCTTAAGTCAGAGGGAGAATAGCCCACCTCTATTCATGTGAGGGCCTCTAAAGTACCTGCTTATCCAGGGCAATCATGTGATATAAAGTTCATCTCAGTCACAAATCACCAGTTAGGAAAACTGAGTTCAGATAAGCGCTCTTCTTGCCTTCTTCCTTATTCATTGCCGACTCTAAGATAGTAGTTACAGTACGCGTTCTATTAGGTTTACAGGAAGACTCCCCACCAGCTTTGATTTCTTCTGCTATCTTCAGATTCA
>NC_142678.1:7207169-7249669 GCF_964200805.1 Pocillopora damicornis
GATGCTTCCCCTTCTCTGTCGCCAATTTCAGTGTTGATGACAAGCGCTTTTTGGTGATACTCTTTAGCCTTGTCGTATTGGCCAAGCGAATAAAACACAGTACCTAGGTTTCCATAACATGATGCTTCCCCTTTTCTGTCACCAATTTCAGTTCTGATGACAAGCGCTTTTTGTTGATACTCTTTAGCTTTGTCATATTGTCCAAGGGAATAAAACACAGTACCTAGGTTTCCATAACATGACGCTTCCCCTATTCTCTCACCAATTTCAGTTCTGATGACAAGCGCTTTTTGGAGATACTCTTTAGCCTTGTCGTACTGGCCAAGCGAATAAAACACAGTACCTAGGTTTCCATAACATGATGCTTCCCCTTTTCTGTCGCCAATTTCGGTTCTGATGACAAGCGCTTTTTGGAGATACTCTTTAGCCTTGTCGTACTGGTCAAGCGACTCAAACACAGTACCTAGGTTTCCATAACATGATGCTACCCCTTGTCTGTCGCCAATTTCAGTTTTGATGACAAGCGCTTTTTGGTGATACTCTTTAGCCTTGTCGTATTGGGCAAGCAAACAAAACACAGTACCTAGCGTTCCATAACATGATGCTTCCTTTTTTCTGTCGCCAATTTCAGTTGCGATGACAAGTGCTTTTTGGAGATACTCTTTAGCCTTGTCGTATTGGCCAAGCGAATAAAACACAGTACCTAGGTTTCCGTAAGATGATGCTTCCCCTTGTCTGTCGCCAATTTCAGTTTTGATGACAAGTGCTTTTTGGTGATACTCTTTAGCCTTGTCGTATTGGCCAAGCGACTGAAACACAGTACCTAGGTTTCCATAAGATGATGCTTCCCCTTCTCTGTCGCCAATTTCAGTTCTGATGACAAAGGCTTTTTGGTGACACTCTTTAGCCTTGTCGTATTGGCCAAGCGACTCAAACACAGCACCTAGGTTTCCATAACATGATGCTTCCCCTTTTCTGTCGCCAATTTCAGTTCTGATGACAAGCGCTTTTTGGAGATACTCTTTAGCCTTGTCATATTGGCCAAGCGAATAAAACACAGTACCTAGGTTTCCATAACATGATGCTTCCCCTTTTCTGTCGCCAATTTCAGTTGTGATGACAAGCGCTTTTTGGCAATACTCTTTAGCCTTGTCGTATTGGCCAAGCGACAGAAACACAGGACCTAGGTTTCCATAACATGATGCTTCCCCTTTTCTGTCGCCAATTCCAGTTGCGATGACAAGCGCTTTTTGGTGATACTCTTTAGCCTTGTCGTATTGGCCAAGCGACAGAAACACAGTGCCTAGGTTTCCATAACATGATGCTTCCCCTTTCCTGTCGCCAATTTCAGTTTTGATGAAAAGCGCTTTTTGGTGATACTCTTTAGCCTTGTCGTATTGGCCAAGGGAATAAAACACATTACCTAGGTTTCCATAACATGATGCTTCCCCTTGTCTGTGGCCAATTTCAGTTTTGATGACAAGCGCTTTTTGGTGATACTCTTTAGCCTTGTCGTATTGGCCAAGCGAATAAAACACAGTACCTAGTTTTCCATAACATGATGCTTCCCCTTGTCTGTCGCCAATTTCAGTTGCGATGACAAGCGCTTTTTGGTGATACCCTTTAGCCTTGTCGTATTGGCCAAGGGAATAAAACACAGTACCTAGGTTTCCATAACATGATGCTTCCCCTTGTCTGTCGCCAATTTCAGTTTTGATGACAAGCGCTTTTTGGTGATACTCTTTAGCCTTGTCGTATTGGCCAAGCGACTGAAACACAGCACCTAGGTTTCCATTACATGATGCTTCCCCTTTTCTGTCGCCAATTTCAGTTCTGATGACAAGCGCTTTTTGGAGATACTCTTTAGCCTTGTCGTATTGGCCAAGCGACAGAAACACAGTACCTAGGTTTCCATAACATGATGCTTCCCCTTGTCTGTGGCCAATTTCAGTTTTGATGACAAGCGCTTTTTGGTGATACTCTTTAGCCTTGTCGTATTGGCCAAGCGAAGAAAACACATTACCTAGGTTTCCATAACATGATGCTTCCCCTTGTCTGTCGCCAATTTCAGTTGTGATGACAAGCGCTTTTTGGTGATACTCTTTAGCCTTGTCGTATTGGCCAAGCGAATAAAACGCAGTACCTAGGTTTCCGTATTCAGTTGCCTCCCCTTCTCTGTCGCCAATTTCAGTTGCGATGACAAGTGCTTTTTGGTGATACTCTTTAGCCTTGTCGTATTGGCCAAGCGAATAAAACACATTACCTAGGTTTCCATAACATGATGCTTCCCCTTGTCTGTCGCCAATTTCAGTTTTGATGACAAGCGCTTTTTGGTGATACTCTTTAGCCTTGTCGTATTGGCCAAGCGAATAAAACACAGTACCTAGGTTTCCGTATTCAGTTGCCTCCCCTTCTCTGTCGCCAATTTCAGTTGCGATGACAAGTGCTTTTTGGTGATACTCTTTAGCCTTGTCGTATTGGCCAAGCGAATAAAACACATTACCTTGGTTTCCATAACATGATGCTTCCCCTTGTCTGTCGCCAATTTCAGTTTTGATGACAAGCGCTTTTTGGTGATACTCTTTAGCCTTGTCGTATTGGCCAAGCGAATAAAACACAGTACCTAGGTTTCCATAACATAATGCTTCTCCGCTTCTGTCGCCAATTTCTGTTGTTATGGCAAGGGCCCTCCCAACATATTCCTTCGCTTTTAGGTTTTCACCAAGTTTATAAAGCATAATTCCAGACTGGCTGTATAAGTCAAACAGTTTCCTCCCGTATCTTTCCGCAGTTATGTCGTCAGAGATATGACGATAAGCGCTGAAAAGAACGGTATAGATGTCGCTGTAAAATTGAAGCAGTACTGAATCAAATTGGTCTTTGCTGTTTTGATCGGGGCTATTTAGCAAAATCAAACATTCGCGGCATATCTCGATGGCTTTCTGAATGCGATCTGAGTTGAGCAAGAACAGGGCAACAAATAAAACGATGCTCATGAAAGGTGTCGTGGTTTCTGCTGTTTTTTCCATTGCAATCCTCTCCTGTAATCAGGGAAACATTATTTTAGTAACACATTACTAAATGAGTCGATAATCTGGATTAATAACGAGTCACTTCAAGCAGGAACACACATGTTAAGTTACAAAAATGGGCTGGGTCGATTACACCCGGAAACTATTTGTAACAAGCTGAAAATGTTAGAATTCACAATATCCCCTTAAAACAGAAAAATAAGTGAAGATAAATAAGTTTGTCACCTTTCATTTTACTCAAGTTGTGATTTTTGCAGAACATTACATGACTTTAAAGTTTCAGGACAAAGATAAACAAAACTGACAACATTTATCTTAACTTTTGCCATGGGAACTTTCCTTATGCATAGTTCTTATAAACAACATTAATCAACGGGGTAAGTTTTTAAGGAAACTTTGGTGGGGTATTACAAAACTATTTGGCTTTACCAACTTAGTTGACGATGTAAATTGGCCATCATAATGAGTTTCTGAAGGTGACGTTTCGAGCGTTAGCCCTTCTTTAGAGCATTTGATAATCCTGAGGAATCAATGATGTTGTGTTGCCAGTATTCCGCAAAGAAACCAGTAAAGAGTGGTCTGCCGTATAAATGTAATGCTTCGTTTTCTATCTGCATTTTTATCGGCCGTCAGAACGTATTTACAATAAAGCGTCTTGGAATCAAGCTACATGCATTCAAGATTTAAGCGTTTCAAGTTTTTAGGCTAACAAGAGAGATAACCTTTTACAACAACTCTCTGGAAGATTTCTTGACATTCCTCAATATGACATGGAATATTTGAAAATATCGTGAGGCCTCAGTGGTTTGACGAACTCCGGCTTTGTAGCAAATTCATTTCATTCGGTGGCGATTTTTGCACAACATAACATGACTTAATAGTCACAGGACATGACACGACTAAAAAAACCAAAAAAAAAAGATTATGGACAAGATTATAGGAAATCAGTCAAGTAACGTTCTGTTCCCCACAGAAAATACATTACCTTTCTTCGTGAACTTTCAGCGTCGTACACGGACTTATCTTCTTACGCAAGACCTTGACGCTTTAACAAGAAAAGGAAAAGAAAAAGCGCTTGGAAAACCACGAAATCTTATCCTATGACATCAGCAGCGGAGTAAGTAGATTTGCTTTTTAAAAAAAAATTAATAGTATAATCGTCAAAACCATCATTTTCTGCAGTTTTTATCCAAAAAGTTTGTTATCAGACAGGTCAGTGAGTCGATCGAACTATCAAATAGTTAAACAATTAACGCCTCCTTTGCCAGTCTTTTAATGCAAATGTTTTACTTTTCTTTCATAACCTGGATGTTCTTCTTTTATCGGAAATTGTTATTTTTATGATTGATTGGTAATAAGATTTTTTGTCGTCGAGTTCAGTCTGTAATCATACTGGCGATAAACAAATCGGACTCCCGCTGCGCAGTCGTCCGACTTTGAGATCAATGGTATGATTACAGACTCTTCTCGGTTCTATTACCGGTACGTATACGTGACCCTCCACGGGTGTCAGGGAATTAGGTGAACGCACGTACACGGCACGTTATAACACGCTCGCACGCTAACGTTATAACACGCTCGCACGCTTACGGCATGACACACTTATCGCGCAGATATGCGCATAAAAACAATTGATTTTGAAAAGCATGTTGTAGCCATTGTTCATATCTGGCTAACACAGTAGAGCTTCCTTTCTATGGCACGCTTTTTTTTTTTTCCTTTTTTTTTTAACACGCTAAGTTCCTTTGTGTCTTATCACACGAGCTTATCTTGTAAAACCCGGCTCACTTTGTTACTTGTGTTTGTCAGCTTCTTAATAAATTATTGTGAGAATGGTGTTTGTAAAGTATATTACTCACCGAATATAAGCGAATATTAAGAAGATCTTCTGTCCTATCCGAAAGTTGTAATAAAAAAGGAAACATTCACGGCAAATCACGGCTCTTTCCCTCAAGATTTTCACAAGGAATTCAGTGAGCACGAAGTGTTTCACAAGGTCCAGAGGAGCTCAGTTTGGACACATGAATTACTTTGTTAAAATTCAACTCTAATCTTTTAAAATATAAATCCTTATCGCTTCACGAAGTTAATAAGCCCAGTACTGAATCTTTGTGAATACTTTAGCAACATATTTCCGGCTCCATGTCCTCTACGCGGTCGCTGTTCGTCACTCTATGCAAACCGGCATTTTTAAAATAAATAACTGACCGCAAGTTAGCCGGCGCAAAACGAAGCTTTCCGAGCGAAGCCGCGTATTATTTACTGTACACTGATCTTGGCATCTTACGAGCTAAGAGGTGTGTTATAAAATTGGCACGGTCACCGTGTTCTATCGTGCAAAGTTGCGAGCAAGATCTTAACACGTTTCACTGTTTCTATGTGCGAAGCAAGACAATGGCTGCGAAGTTAATGAGACAAGTAACTTACACGCAGCTAATGTGTAAAGGCACGTTCTTTTGTTTTAGCGTGCTATGTACCGTGAGCGTGCGTTCACCTTCTTCCCTGAAATCCCGTGATGGGTCACATACCTGTATGATCATAGTGAATTCAATTAAGTTACTTAGTTGTTATAGCTGATGAAAAACCGGGTAAGATAAACCAGTCGCGGTCAGATAAAGTTTAAGAAATACTGTAATTGGTCCTGTTGGGGGCCAAAAAGATAGCCCAAATTGTTCAGCAAATCTCACACGTACCATAGAGGGTCTTCTTGTTCACGACAACGTTCCTAACTTGGAAGATGAAAGTGTGTGTGTTAGTCTAACGATTAAAGGTGGAAGATTTCATGAGCGATCAGATGATAATGTTATAGACCAAGCTCCTTTAAAAGAATCCGCTGATAACTTGACTTGATCAGAGAGACTTCAGTTTATTATTGGACAGCAAAACTGAATGCCAAATTCGCAATGAAGAATGACACCAGCAGTTAGAAAGGCTATGGAAAACATACTTTGAAAACACAGAAGTAGAGACCAAAGTTTGTGCACCAGTCGAAGACAAGAGAGCTTTTAAGATCATGGAAGGGATTCTGCAGCAAGTCCATGGACACTTTCAAGTTACTTTGCCCTGGCAACACGACCTACCGTACAAACTCAACAACAAGGTGATGGCAGAGCGAAGAGCTCTGTTTTTGAAGAGGTGTCTTATGAAGGATGAAGAATTGTCGAGGAAATAACGGGCGACAATAAACGACTACATAGAAAGAAGACATGCAGAAAGAGTTCTTGAAGAAGAGTTGAACACAAGGGGTAAACCAGTGTGATACCTCCCTCACTACCCAGTAAAGCATCCCTTAAAGCCCGGCAAAGGTGAAGCTGGTCCATGATTGTCCAGCAAAGTTTGGAAAAATATCACCAGTAGTTGATGACATAGAAGCAATGTTTCACCAATTCATGGTGGACCCAAAAGATTGTGACACTTTTTCAATCTTAAAAAATTTGTATGGTGGCCGAATAGGGACCTGGTAAAGAAAGTGCAAGAGTATCGAATGGGGAAACATCTATTTGGTGCTACATCTTCACAAAGCGTTGCTAATTCCTGTCCTAGGAAGACAGCTCAGTTGAATTAAGAGGGGTTTGATGCAAAAGTAGAAGCGAAAGTGAAGCAGGGCCGTAGCCAGACTTCAGAACAAGACGAGGCAAATTTCGAGGGCTGAAGGCGCGAGCCGCTGAGGGGGTCTGGGGGCAGGTCCCCCCCGGAAAATTTTGAAATCTAGAGGCTCAGAAATGCTCTTCTAAGCATTTCCCGTGGCATTTCAGAAAAGTCAATCTTAGACCAAAATCAAGACGAAGCAATTGCTTAAGGTTTTACTAATCACGTGAAGAAACTCGAAAACCTTTTTGTTCCGGCCTTCAAAACGTATATGTAATGAAACTTGGTAGGATCGAGCATCCTTATTTCTTGTTCATTAATAATACAAGACATTTTTAAATGTCTTGCTTAAAAGCTTGAATTATTTTCTCTTAAAAAACTGTCGAAAGGGAAGAGATGCGGTGGAATTGACCGTGAAGCGAATCATAAAAGAGTAAACAAAGGCAAAGGTTCAAGATGAATAACCTAAGATTTCATTTTGGGAATTTTGAGAATCGATCATTCCTTTTCAAGCACTGGCGAAAAGTTTGTTTTAATACAGAACAAATTTTTAAGTGCGAACCTAAGATAAATATTTAGGTATGATAGCTTTTCGCAAGTTTGACGTCGGAATCCGATATAAATATTATTTTTCCCTTGGCGTAGATTGCTTTTGAAATTCATTGCGAGGTGAAATCGACTGTAATTAGCGCTCACGTTATGCTGCGTTGTAAATATAATTGTCCACGTGATGCCCATCCCCACAGTGACACCTCGCATTGATCTATCGTCCCGATCAACCTATCAGAGAGCTGTCCCCGTGATAGGTCTTCAATTGCTGATCCATAATAGGAATGCACGGTAGAGGCGGTACCAGGATCGTGCATGCTATACCACTGCAACATACCACAAAAACCTTTTTCTAGCCGCTTGAAAATTTCTTATGATTCCCTTACCACTGTAGACTTACCAGTTCCCCCTTGGCCAGTCACTGAAAAGTAATGACCCTTACAAGCCAAGCATACTATCTCCGCCTGTCCGTGAGATAAGCGAACGCTCATATTGACGACATGCCAGTAACCACTAAACTTCTCTACTGAATATTACAAAGAACGAGTTGTCACACTTTTATCACTAATTATGAATTTAAACATGAAAAATGAAAAGTGCTATTTTATTTTTAATGGGGAACGTCAAGCTTAAGTGTTGACTATCGGAAAAGTTTGGTTTACATCACAAGATTGATCACAGTACAACCTAAGTTTCTTTCTTTAAACGGTAACCTATTTTTGCATGATAATCAACTCATTGTCTTCCTAAACTTTTCATTTTCTGGCGGGTGTGATTCACATGATGGAAGCCAGAATTGCTAAAAAAAAAAATGGAGTGACTACATTTCGGTTTACCACGTCACACTTTTCTGACTAATGATAGCTTTTAGCGTCCAAAAATGAGACATCTTACTCTGTTTAACCGAAACGTCAGGCTTCAGTGTTCATCCCTTTTGGAACGATTGGATTTGCTTGACGAGATTGCTGAGATCGAGAGTACAACTGAAGCTTCTGTCTTTAAACAGTAAGCTATCTGAGCGTGAACATTGACTCATTGTACTCAAGAACTTTTCATTTTCTTATGGGTGCGATTCATGAATTAATCGTTTGCTGTTTTTAAACAGTAAGTTGTCTTTGCGTGAAAATTGACTCACTGTACTCATTAACTTTTTATTTTCTTGCGGGTGTGATACATGAATTACTCGTTTGCTTTTTCTCGAGATGTGAGCTTGGGCCGCCTCTGCGGACATTATTAGGGGCCTGTTTGCATGGAGGTGGGGGACCCCAGGTAGGTGAGGTAACCCGCCAAGGTGGGCTAAACCCGTCTTTCCATATAATGTCTCATTTTATCTTGATCACGTTTACATGATAGGTGAGGTAACTCGCCAAGGCGGGTTGCCCGGTCTGCCAGGTGGGGTAACCTTGTCAGCCGGGGTGACAATTTGCTGTGTAAACTTTTCGAGGTGGGGTAGCCCGCCTAGCCGGGGTCGTGTTAATGGCAAAAAGCTCAAAAGCTAAACACGTATGTTTTAAAACTTTGTACACTTCCTAGCCGTCTCATGGCAGAAATCACCAGAAACCGCAATGGACACACAAGGAGTGTAAAATGTTCACATGTCGGAATATTTAGCGTTGTAAATCGACCATATTTCGTTTCCCAAACCATTCCTTATAACGTATTAACTCTACGATTCCTCGCTTAACCTAACACCGCGTAACACAACGCGTGACGCTTTCATGAATAAATATATACATGTCCGAGAATTAATCTTTCGTCTCTCTCGAGATGTGAGCTTGGGATGCCTGCCCTCAAACTCCCTGCAAGCACAACAACAGCCTTAAGAAACCTCACCCCAGGACCCCGGGGTTGTAAGAGTGCATGTAAACGCATTCTATTTTTCTACTACGGCCAGGCAGGTTACCTCACCTACCTGGGGTCCCCAACCTCCATGTAAACAGGCCCTTAAGGACATTCTGCATTATAAGTATGTCTTAATATAGGATTGATTTTAGTTTTCGGTCACGCGATTGTGGAAATCATCAGTTTCTTAAATTAAACAATGCTGAACAATCTTAACTAATGAGGTTGATATATATATATTGTAGAAAACCTTAACGGTTCGAAGAAAGCCATTTGACAGTGGAGATATGAAGCATCAATCAACGGAAAAGTACGCTTATACTATGTATGCAATCACATTGAATTTAAGAAAGTTTCAGTTTCTCTAGGAAAATTAAAACAGCTCTCTTCGTGAGCGCGCAGCGTCATAACTTATCTTCTTATGGGAGACTCGGGCGCTTACGGCCTTTAGAAAAATATGTAACGTAGAACCTGCCGTTAGTATCCAAAAATTTTATTGAATGGTATCTCGACCATGAAACGCTTGTGTACAAGTAGAAAACGGAAATTCAATTCGAATCTACCGCGATCTCTGAATCGATCGTTAAATCCTCCTAAAACAAAGTCAAGTTAATAGCTACATTTCAGGTCATAGCCAGTGGAAAACCACATAATTTAGCCGCTCCATAATGACTATGGATTTCCCATGATATCAGCGTGAGACAGTCCCACAATAAATAGAGGTCTGAAGTTAATTTTATGATCATCAATTTCTCAATTGAACGATACTCAATAACCTTAATTAATGAGGATAAATAACACGGTATAAAGCCACACAGATTTGAAAAAGTCGCCGTAAAACCAGTTCATTTCACTGTAGTGACGATTCAATCGCGTCATCAACCGATTTAACGAAGGGCTAACGCTCGAAACGTGACATATTGCAAACATAAAGATAAAAAAAACAGTTACTGGGTTTTGCCATAAGAGCCTCACCTCTCTACAGTTACTAAATAACTAAAGTTGATAAAAACCGAGCGACTAAAAAAGATTTTCAATCGCACTTACCAAGTTGTTGACAATGTGGCTGATACTTTCAAAATGAAACGACAAAAATAATGAATTACTTTTCTAACCTTCCGAACTTCCACTGTCACAGTGTTTTAGGTATCCAGATCACGTGTGTTTAGGTTATTCCCTTCTCTCCTCTGGGCTAATCGAAATAAAAAGGAAAAGTTTTCATTGCATATTTTGTGTGTGCCCGTATGCCCGTATGCCCGTATGCCCGTATGCCCGTATGCCCGTATGCCCGTCTATCGCGTCCTATTTAGGTTGAAATTTTCGTCAGTTAGTGGTCATATGACAAAATGCTTATTGACCAAGTTTGGTGGGGCCAGTGCGGATAATATTTGGCTCGGAGTCATGAAGGAAAGACCTCGCTTCGCTCGATCCGTCGGTCATGATCCCGAGCCAAATATTTTTTCCGTCCGGCCCTACCACTCAATGAACAAGTGCACAGTATTTCGGTTTTGTACGTCACACTTTTATCACTCATGATGTAATTGAACATTAAAAATGAAAATTGTTATTCTTTTTTTAATAGGAAATGTCAGGCTTTAGTCTTTATCCCTTTGAAAGGTTTGATTTTCATCACAAGATCGATTACAGTACAACCTAAGTTTCTCTTTTTTAACGCTAAATTATCTTTGCGTGATAATCGACTCAGTGTATTCGTGAACTTTTCATTTTCTAGCGGGTGTGATTTGCATGATTGAAGACAAAACTATTTGAAAAAAACCAAGTGACTGTATTTCGGTTTGGCACGTCACACTTTTATAACTAATGATGGTTATAAAATAATTGAGGTAGTTCGCACGCTCTTATAGGTCAACTAGTTAGTTTAAATGAGAGTATGTAAACACAGCTTGTTTGGACGTCATACTTTTAATGTTTGCCGGCTAAATTTGAAAACATTTCAAACTCAAAGTTTTCCCAATACTCGCAAAGCAATTTTAAGTACAAATATAAATATCGGAATTGAAGAAAAACTTGCCAAGTTTTTATCTGGGGTTAGGCTACCATCCCCCTTCCCGGTGAGGAACAAGAAGGAGGAAAAAGAGGAACTAGCGCTTTGCCTGCCTTGATGATCATGAGCTGTACGGCCTCTTCGAGGGAATTCAAGTGAAGACGACAAATATGCAACAAAATGCGTAGTAAATATCGAAATGTAAGGAAACAAGGACAAATTTTGGAAAAACATTTGGAAAAATCGTTCTACGCATCCTACTTTCAAAGAAACCATGGAAAACTATCTATCACTGAAAAGCTTATAAAGTATAGAAGAAGAGTTTTAAAAGTTTCTTCTTTTTTCCAGCAAGTTTAGTTTCAATGTTTTCTCCCAGCCACCTGTCACGCAATTCTGGCTTTAAGCAGTCAATTGGGCAAATAAATCTATCTACGTTATAACTCGTTACACACGATGATTGATTAAGGAAGCTAAGAAATGTGAGCAACTTTCGAGATTTTTTTTCTAAGGAATGGAAAATTTCACGTTGAGAGGGATGCGTGTAGGCGAAATGTTGATGGGAAATCGTAGTGTTTCTGTCTTCTGTCGTTTGTTACTTTAGAGATTTACTAAAATCAGCAAATATGGCTTTTGTACAGCACAAAACAGGAATGGAAAATTTCACGTTGAGAGAGATGCGCGTAGGCGAAATGTTGGTGGGAAATCGTAGTGTTTCTGTCTTCTGTCGTTTATTACTTTAGAGATTTACTAAAATCAGCAAATATGGCTTTTGTACAGCACAAAACAGGAATGGAAAATTTCACGTTGAGAGAGATGCGCGTAGGCGAAATGTTGATGGGAAAATCGTAGTGCTTCTTTCTTCTGTCGTTTATTACTTTGGAGGTTTGCTAAAATCAGCAAATATGGCTTTTGTACGGCACAAAACTTTCATTGGTCTATGATTTGTTTACCGCTCATAAGTTTACCGCTTGTGCACACTTTTGAGAAAGAACGTTCACTCTCAAAGGGAACCAGTCAGGAAGAACAATTGTTCATTAAAACTATGAAATGCAACAGGCCGTGAAAACAGGTGTTAGATCAACTTCTAGCGTCTAACCAGGGGAATTAGCTAAGATATGCCAACAAGTTGCAATTGTCAGATTCACTTGATACGCACTAAGTTGTTGTTCAAATGGTTGTGTTCTATTTCAAAAGTTCACTCTCTATATAGTTCAGCTTACAGAATTCTCTACTGAAGAACTTTGCGCGTTGGTTATATGTTGGCCGGAGTATAATTGACAAGCTACTATTAAACACTCGTCAACTACTAATGTAGGCTAACGTAAGCCTTCCTATGATTGGTTGGTATCAGAATTGGAAAAGGGTACCTTCCCTTTATTTGATGAAAAAATTGTACCCTTCTTTCAAAGTTTTCGTTACGTTCTTCGAAATGTCCAACCAAACAAAGGAATTTGATAAATACAAAATTTACAATAAACATTTGTATCGATAAAAAAGTTACACATTGACAATCATAAGGTTGTTAAATACTAAGTTGAAGTTCCAAGCAGTGTTGTAAAACAACGACTTTCCAAGAGGAAAGGCGGTACTACAAGTCCTCGCCTATTTCCATAAATTACAGTGTACGTGTTTACAAGTTTCAGTCACCTTATTGAAAATACAGAACAAACATGTAAACCAGGAATTGTTTTTAAGGAAAAAGCAATTTCAAAAATTCTTGACGGAAAGATCAATTTCCTGAGAAACAGTCCAAAGCAGAACACCTGCTTCTACCAAATTTACACCAGGAGAAAACATTCGATCCGAGCTAGATCAGCACTACACTAAAACATGAAGAGAAAGATAAACCATTGAACTTTTTTTTTCAATATTTTCATCCCTTTGATTCGAATATTTACCATAAATAAAACAGTTATTGCATCACTTCCCGACACCGAGCAATAAATAAGCCGAAGATACAAACAAGAATAAATTGTAATTCATTCCCCATTCGGAGTGCATATTTGTAAACACGCTCTAATTTTAAGCGCTCACTGAAATATTTCGGACCACAACCAACAATTATTTTTGCTATATTCTCCTTTTGTTAACGTTTACTTAGAGAATAGAATTATTTCTGTAGAAGAGATATTCCCACAGTTATGAATTGTTTTGAACATTTTGCGTTAGACTTGTGTAATTCATTTGCCATTCGCAGCGATTGCATATTTGTAAACACGCTCTAATTTTAAGCGCTCACTGAAATATTTCAAGCCACAACCAAAACATTACTTTTCCTGTATTTTCCTTTTGTTAACTTTTACTTAGAGACTAAAATTATTTTTTGTAGGAGAAATATTCACAGACTTAAGATTTTTTTCTTTTTTTAACGCATATTCGTTAACACGCTCTAATTAATTTTCAAGTGCTCGCTGAAATATTTCGCGTAAACAGTTTGCTTTATATGCCTTTGAGATATATGTAATTCCAGAAAGGATGAGGAATTCGTAACGTTATTTCGTGTTAGTACGTTCATACAATAACTGACTTGCATGTATATAAATGTTATTAAAAAAGATTTGTAGAGCTCCGCTTTTAGGCTTGACTAAATTTATATATTATTAACACAGAAACATATGCAAAAAGAAATAACGGTTCCCCTGAGCTGCAAAAGAGAAAATTTTGAATAGCAACCATTTTAAGTCAATATAGAGGAACAAGTAATTAGGAACAAAAGTTCCATAAGCCAGTTAAAAGGAACCACTACTCTGAAAAGGAACACTGCAATAGAAACAAATGTTCCTTAAAAGTACTAGTGTGTAAGGGAACGGACTATCAAAACAGGAACCACTTATTAATAATAAGGGAATTGATGTTCCTTTTCGGAAACTTAAAAGGGAACGGCAAACTTTGGAAAAGGAGCTATTTTAATTTTACAAGAATAGGTACTTGGGGACGAATGTTCCACGCTCTAAAGAAAATAAACGACCATTTTAAAAGTTAAACTATCAATAGGAACAATAGTTCCTCAAATTATGAAAGGCAAAAAGCTGTTGTTTCTTCAATTTCAATATAGGAACTAATTTGGCCCATTAAAAGGAAATTCCCTTAGCTGCAAATGAACCTTTTGTTAGTTCTTACTCATAGAACAATAAAAATTGTTCTGCTTTAAACGTCTACGCTTACGAGGAACAAGTTGACATTGTTTCTACTTTTTGCAACATGAAAATTTCATTTTGTTGCTCGCGAATGTGGTTATATCGCACAACATTTTTGCGGGACAAGTTGCAATAAATTGTTGCCTGTATTACTTGGCCTTAAAATCTGCATGTTTTCCGCGGACGAGAGATAAAACACGAATTATGCGCATGCTAATTAAGTCACCCGGCCCCGTTGTACTTCCATCAGGTCGCATCGTTGACACATTGCAAAGGATAACGGTTTTCAATGCAGTGTTTAATATTATGTCTGTTTTTACTGTAACCTTTCTGAGACCAGTTTCACGAAGCTCTCCTAAGTTCCTGGGGAAAACGATTTAAGTATAAAAATGAAAAACGCCAAAAGCGAACGATGTTTCAACCGCACAACGGTAGTTTCCAAAGTGCGAGCATCCAAATATTTACACCCAAACAATAAGAAACAGGGCTATAAAAAGTTAGAGGAATGATTTAAATGACAAGTGTTAAGATTATTATAGTAATAAGGATGCTATACGATTTAGATAAGAACAATGCAGTATTGTACAGTTAAACAAATAACTTAGCACGAATAGAGTCACACTGTTTCTTAAAGTTTGGTTTGACTATCCGCGCGAAGTTATTTGTTGAACTATATATTCAAATACCTCATTATTCTTAGTTACACCTTTCAGCGTCTTTATTATTATAATTATCTTAACACTTGTCATTTAAATCATTCTGCTAGCTTTTTATGCCCCAATTTCTTATTGTTTACTAATTATTTTATATTAACACTTGTCATTTAAATACATATGCACGTGATCCGCATCAGCCATTTAGTCGACTATATATAAGAGAGGTACCGTCTCACTGCTAAGCTAACTCTAACTTCTGAGTACAGCGCTGAGACGTTTGAAGACGAAGACTGGTAAGATTTTTATCTTTCGTTTTTATGTCGTTTTCTTAAAAGGATGGTTGGTATAAAAGGTTTTAACCACGAACAAGATTATTTCTAGCTCTTACACGCATTTTAACATGACTCTATCAAACTCCGGTTTTAGTACATAGTTCGTCGCTCATGTTCTGCCGGCAACTCGAATTGGTTTAAGAAGTGCATTGAGCAATAAGAGAAAATCAATTCTTCACTGGGGGATCTCAGATCCCAGATTGTTTTGTGTCCTTTCAGTTAAACGCATAACCTTGTAAGCTTATATAGTTTGATCTGTTTGGATGTTGTAGTGGAAATTTTAAGTTGTGGATAGTTTCATGGAAAGAAATTTTAGTCACCAAATTAACGAGGCGTTGTTGGCTTTAAGAAAATGCTAGCGACCTAATTTTGCATTTTTAATGACATATTTATCCCGTTCGAAAACGGATGAAATTAGTTTTACAGTGTTGTCGAAATTTTGAGCTGATATTTTGCCGAAAAAAAACTTAGATATTCCAGTAACTTAATCTAAATTTCTGAGTCGATTAACGCCTTCGGAACAGATATCTAAATGAGCCATTGGGTGTCCCTGATTCTTATTATGTAAACAACTAGTATTATAAGCAACATTTAGTTAACTAGCTTGATTTTGTTGCTGCTGCGATCCGAGCAACAACAAACACATTTTGGTCAAAAAGTATAGGGTGAGGAGAGCCGGAGCAGAATGGGGGTGAGTCATCGGTTTTTTAACCCTTGGTAAAGGGTGGGTCGTTCAATTTTCAGCTACCCATAGGGGATGGGTCATCCTATTTCGTAACAGGAATAGGGACACATTTGTCTTCCAACCTACAGTTCAGACTTCACTAGAAACAGAAAGTAGTATTCGAGCGTTCTCTGAGAAGTATGTGGCCGATTATCTGTTAGTGAAATACATGCATCACCCTGCTTACATTAACATGATGACACAAAAGAGGGAAAGGAAGAGGTAGAAAAGAGAAAGGAAGAGTAACTTGACCTACATGTATGAGGATGTAAGATCGAGGAAATTCTATTGTGAGGATGTGCTGAAAAAAAAATGGTTTCTGTTCTTTATCTGTTTTTCGAACATCACATTCCGACAACCGAAAAGAAATCGGCGAAAAAAAAAAAAAAAAAGAAGCTCGATTTAGTGTCAACTCACGTTTAGTTGTCAGCAGCCATAGGTAGGGTATCCACTAGCAAAGACACAGCTGGCTGTGAATCGAGTGCTGTCAGCAGCTCAGAATCAAGCGAAGCGTGAGAGGCAAGTAAATAACGTGTTCTGGAGGAAGCTGGAAGTGATACCTCCGATAATAACAAAACGCAAAACTGGCTTCAAGCAGTTGGAGTGTCAGTGATAGCGATGTATCATTTAGCGTACTTCGCCAAATTTAATTCCTCTCGAGACGTGACCGGAGTTTTATGTTTCTGTCACACACACAAAATGTGGTTTCCTTGGATGATAAAACGAAAAAATCCATGTTTAATAGGGGTTGGGTCATGTAAAATTCAACCTTCATTTAGGAGTGGGTCAGTCAGTCTTGTATCAAAAGGAGAGGGTGGGCCAAGTGTTTTTTATCTGCTAAACATGTCCAAATGCTCCGGCCCACCCCACCCTATACTTTTTGGCCGATCCCTGAGTAGCTCAACTACTATTCGGCTGTCCACTTATAGAAAAAGCTGTTCTAGTGTTACAGGACACATTTTAGGGATACAAAGTCGCCGGAGATTGATGTCCAACTTGCTTTATTCAGCTAGAGACTTGTTCTCCTTGGAGCCCAGAATCAAAACATCTACTACTGATTATGGTTACAAAGTAGCTCTATTTATGTTGAATGTTAAAGTTAATTGGTTTTTCTTAAAGTTAAACATTATTTTTTTGCAAAAAGTAGGTGTTTTTCAGCGTTCATGAGTCGGAAAGCAAAACGAATAAGAAATTAGGTAGGATTTCTTTGATCGTGCTAAAATTTGGAAAACCGAGGATATCCGCAAGGCTGAATTCCAATACAGCAATTCAAATCACTAGTTTGAAAGTAATAAAATTTGACTAAGATTCTGTCAAAACAGATTTTAGTTTAAGGCTTAAGAAGAAGAAGAAGAGTAAAATTTAACTGAAAATGGTTAAGTTGGCAACAAAGAAACTATAGGCGTTGAAGTTGGATTTTAATGAGGTTCGTTTAACTAATCATTATGCGATCTTCGGCTTTGAGGTGTGAGTGAGCACGAGCCTAAAACAAACCTTCATTACAGATCGGATATATCGTTTTCCCATTTTCACAGCTGAAAACACTTTCTAAAGGGAGCAATAAGTTCTCTTTAAAGTTAAGTTTCTGGAGTTATTGTTTTCACTATTTGAAAAGTTAAATAAATAAATAAATAAATACATAGATAAAATAAAATAAAGGTGAATTTCAGTGGAATCCACGGAGTGACTTTTCTCTGTACTGTTTCCAGCTCGGGTTGGAATTTGGAAACTTTGATTACCGAAAAAACTAAGAAATCAGTTTCTATGAAGCAAAAATGTAATAAAAAGAAAGCGGATAAATAGTTAGGCTTCAGTGAGAAGTGAATATAGTAGAGTAAAATACAGCTAAATATTATCGTACTTTTTTCACTATACGTTGAGGTTTTGGAATTTCTAGGAATAAGCCAAAATATCTGTTTACACTAGACAGGTGTAGGCAATAACAGTATTGTTTCAGGGGCATTTAGCAGTTTATTATTTTATAGAAAATGCGCATTATAAATAATCTGTACAAAACAGGACTGGACCGCTTTCTGGCACAGCTACATCCCTCCAATTTCTTTTTTTTTCTAAAATCCTTTTCCTTGTGCCAAAAGCTTCCAATTCATGAATTTGTCAGAAGCGATGCTTTATGAAAATTATTTGACTCCTCATTTCCATACAAACACTGTTTTTTCAAGACTTGTTTGCCTACTCGTCAAAATGGCGTCGAAAACCGTGATAAGGCCTATTCAAGCGCTCCTAAAATTATAAAAGTCTCCAGCCCTGAATCTAGATCGAAGCTTTTGCATTTTGTTATGGTGTGTTTCGGCACAAAACGTATGATTTTTAAGCCGTTTATACAACCTTCACGTACAATATGTGATACGTACAGAAAAAGCTGTTGTAACCGAATATATTTGTCAAACAAATACACAAAAAGTCAATTTAAGAGTCAACCATTAAGGGAAGCTGTCTTACTGACACCATTCCGTAAGCATCTCCTATAAGATTGGACATTGCTGTAGGAGTTTAAAGTTCTTGGGCTAAGGCAGTGCCGAAATGCTAGCTAGCTTCTTGTAATGAACAACAACTCTAATTTTGAGATAAGGGCAACAAACAAAAATCAACTTTTAGCAATGTTTAACAGAAAACAACTTGAAACAAGTTTAATCAAGGCCATCGCTAGCCAAACTAAACCATAATTTTTGGGCATCTTTTGCTTCCGAATGGCTTTTTTTGTGTGTGTTTTCAATTAATATCAATTCACAGTTGCACACAGACGATCCATTATTTCAAAAATAACGCCAGGAGAGAAGAGGCTACGAATTCGAAGAACGCAAATATTTTAAACCTCCACTTTTACATCAACTGGACACGATGATAGTTTTATTGTTCACTAAGCTATGCTGAGAAGTATTATTAGTATATACTATTAGTATAACTAGTAATAGAATCGTTTATTTTTTAATTATAACACGACCCCACAAGCTATTGCTTTAAAACCCATTGGGTCAGTTATTAAAAGACAGTTTAAACGGTGTTTAACAAAACCACGGTCTAAGATATTTCAATCTTGCCAGCAGTCATATCTAAACAATTTTTACTGCTGGCGGTAAAAGAAGGCCCACATCCCAGACTAGAAAGCCATTTATCTACTTAAAATAAACCACTTATAAACAGGTTTGGGGGCGCACTGATTGTCTTTAGCCGCGGCCTAAGTTAGACTCGGTTTAAAAAACTGGCCCCTTTTGTCTAAATAATACTATGAGCAGCTCCTTCTTTTCCTCAGGGATAGTAAAGCGCGTGAACCACGCAAGGGCGCGCAAAAAGTGCTTAGCGCGAGTAGGGAAGCGTCGCGTCTCCACGTTTAGGCACCAGAAATGCCAATTGAATGAAAACAATTAAAGAAGCATGGCAATTATCCATCCTCTACCATTCATTACATCATTAACGTGTTTCATGATGGGTATGCTATTTAAAAGGCTATTTTGGTTTCTAGTTTTAATCTTTAAACAGTGTTTGACTGGCCGATCTCCACTGTTCTTTCTCCTATTCACTCAACAGAATACACAAGTTTAACAATATGATGAAAGCTGTTTTGCTGTTGTTGATGTTTGGTCCTGTGTTTATTCAGTGTGCATCACTTGATAAGTTGTAAGTTGTTGGCGGAGCAGTGGAGGGGGAGAGAGAGCCGCATGGTATTAAAATAAATTAAACAGCCTAAGCCTGTTACAAGGCGAGGGAATTTTAAGACTTTTGAACCAAGGTTTCCAGGCAAGTTACAAAGAAATCATTATCTCTGCATATAGGTAACTTATTTTGTTCTTTGACTGAAACACAGAGTCAGCGGAGAGCACGGACGAAAGCGATGCAGGATTGGACCGCAGCAAGCGTTATGGTATGAGTAAGTCATTAATGTCGGAAGATATTCCTGATGCAATGAGTAAGCAACGTTAATATATTTATTTTATAAATTAGCCCCTCAAAGGGGCACCGGACACAGAGAGTTCGCTAAATTTATGAAATTTATTCGTATTGCACCGGAGGGAAAATATTTAGGGCAATAGCTAGCACAAGACAAGATAAGCCCGTTGCCTCTGGCTCATGTTTTATACTAAAATTAAAACAAAATGCTGTTTGCTGAACATTGGTCCATTTTTTCAAGTTACAATCTATTTCCATCCTAGCGATCCGCGACCAAAGATTATTAATAATAGTTTCTGTGCACACACCACTGAGCGGTTGGAATAGTGTAAGCAAGAATGGAGCATTATTTAACGTTTACATAGATACATATACAATTTCCTGGCAATTCAAAGCGCCCTTTTGAGCCCAAACAATGATTAATAATTGACTTTTTCTTGCAATATTGCTCAAACATACAGATGATGATAACAAAAGACAAGATCACGAAAAGTAAAATCTCTCCGTGATGTTTACACAAATCCTACCAATAAGGACCATAAGGAACCTATGAAAACGAGTGAGAAGAATACGTATGTCGATGCTGGGGCTTACATAACACCCAACTGACATGTTTTTAGTGATCACATTTAGCTGGCATTTGACCGTAAGGATTGTGGTTATAGATTCAAAAGTTTAAACAATTAATAGCGCGTCAGTAAAAAGGAGGATCTTTTCTGACGTCATTGTTTGCATTTTGCAATACTCAAACAGTAAATTACGAACAAACTGGACACCACAATCCAATAGAGCGAGTCACTATTGGTGGTCAATGTAGATATAAGTGTGATAAAGCAATGTCTTCAATCGAGTGTCAAAAGTAATTTCACGTTTGCTTTAGTTTTGCATTACTAAGCTCTGTGACTGGTTAACAAAACTCGCGCCATTTTCTCAACCAATGGGAATCCAAACCAAAACCAATCGCGTTTTCGCCACAGACGTTTTCCCGCGCTTGACGCCAGTAACAAGTATTTGCTTCTCGTTGTGTAGTTTACATCTATTGCGATTGGTCAGAATAATTAATTCGGTTTAGGTCTCTGGGTTTTGGTCTTACGACACTCATAAACCCATTTATGATAGTACTTTACAAAGTTCAATCCCATGTGTGCTTAGTGATATTTTGAGGAAAGTATGTGCTCTCATGTAAAACCTATATATTTAAATGCATCTTATCGTAAATAAATTTGTTTTTTTCCCTTGCTGCTGATCACGACTGACAACTCCTACACAATAATAAATGTTGATTAACACCAAATTACAAAATTATTCTTCAGAAAAGTTTTCTTTTTTTAAAGGATTTTTTTCGAAATACTGTAAAAAATTTAAAACTTCACCATAAGAGTGCTCCATAAAAAAACAATCCGCCGAGTCCCCTTACCTTGGGTAATCGCTAACTGCTCGGTAGCAGCCTTCTTGACATGCGTACGGAAAGGGGATCATGAGGAGGACATCCGGTCCGAAAGGGGGTTTATGATAGAGCGCGGTCACGAATATTAATTAATCATTTATTGAAGTATAATTAGAAGATTGACCTGAATGACATAAGTTCAGAATTAAGATACCGGCAATAAAGGGGACATTACAGTAAACAACACTACAACTAACAGCTGTCCCAGTTCTCATTTGCTCTCTGCAGTAATTAAATTGCAATATTCCACGCTATCTGTTCCTAATACTTAGACTTTTGTTCTTCCAGCTACCCTCAAGTGTTACAAATCCACTGTACCTATTGGGAGGAATCCCCGTGATGGAGATTTCAGCAAGAGAGTTATATCTTACTATGAGGCGTGAGTCTAGAAGCCCACAATGTATTTGCATGTATTATTATATGGCTAAGGCTAGTGGCCGATATAACGCGTGCTCTGATTGGCTAAGAGCCAGATCAAAGCAGGGCTCTACCACCCGTAACGCCCACGGGCCGATCACGGATTATGCAAATGAGGATTAGGCTTGAATTGAAATGCTTCTTTTTTTTTCTTTAGAAAAAAAGCCGTATAATAAATAACTTAAAAACCTCGACCATTCGGTCGTTACAGAAAAATCTCAAACCTAACTCGGCTAAGCCGTATTGACCCGACCGATAGACCGATAGACCGATAGACAACCACCATCTGAACTCACCGCCAAACAACAAAAAGTATTGATCTGGGAGAACTGTGGACTTGTTTAGTGAAGCCAATAAAGGACTTAATTCCTAACCCAAGCTGCTTATCTCCGAGAGCAATTTATAAAAGTCCGTTTACCGGTGAAGCAATCAACAATAAATTGTACGACCAAGTGCTAACACGCGTCATCCACGAGTTTTACATCAAACAGCCTGGTACATTCATTCACTGAAGAAGTCAAATGAATGCTTTTTCTCATTGAAACGACAGAGAAGCTAAGAATACTGACATTTTGCTTAAGGGATGTGCAGTTTATCGATTGCGCAAAAGATTTCGATTGGGCATGTGATCGGCAGACTGCCCGTCGCTGTTCATTGACGCGTGAAAATTTGAAACAAACAGACAAAATTGACAATTTTCGGACGGTTCTTGTTTTCGCTGATTATCACCAGAGCAATTATACTAAAACAATTATTCGTCTCAGGGTCAGTAAATATTGGTGAATATTCCACTCGACTAATATTCACCAATATTTACAATCAGGTTAGTAGGTTTAGACCGCAGCCACGCATACCCACATGATCAACTGAAAATTGACATATTGCTGGTTATTTATTTCATTTTTATTTCTCTGTTTTTCGCGCATGTGCAGTTATACTGGAAAGCAAAGTTGTGGGATGAACAGCAAGTTTGTTTTGGGAACATTTAAAGCCGCCGACTGTGGAACTGCAGCAATGAGATTTTGTTGCGATGGCGAATATTGTAACGGTAAGCCTGATTCAGTATTTTTGCATCATTCAGTGATATAACACAAACTTATAATTATACTATTTTTCAAGCAAGCCCACACATGTCTTCCATGTTTTTGATGGCTTATACTTAGAATAACGAGCACTGCGCAAGGATCGATATGGGCTCTTAACTCCAGTTCAAGCTTTTAAAACTAGTTTTTACCCTTCCTTAAATTTAACACTAGGTAAAGTTACTAGCATTACTGCCAGGGTCTTTCTGTTGTAACGTTCTGTTAACACAGTCCGCATACATGATCTGAATCCAGTCGATTCATGTATTGTTTTAACTCATTTATCCTGACCCATCAACGGGTATAACACAAAATTATAACTGATCAGTTTCCGGCTGGCTTTAGCTGTGGCTTACGTTGTAAGAGCATCGTTACGTTCCATGGGGATCGAAGAGTACCGATCGAATTTTCAATCTTGTTGAAGCAGAAGCTACCTTATCATAAGCGATTAATTAAAGCTTGTTCAACCCATTTGGAACAAACGCCACATAAACCACCAATCGAGGGAAAAATTAAAGCGCGAGCACGCTAATTCCATTAAGTAAATTAAAGTTTAAGCAGTGATCGAGATTAAAAGATGTATTTATGTACACTTTAAAATGTTTACAAAATGAACTGCAAAGTATTAACAATGTGCAGTTATGTGGTGCAAGTACTTTAAAAGAGCGGCTTCATTTAAAAGAAGCTAAGTTCGCTGCATATACAGTCATGCATAACTATCGATGGTATAGCTGTCCATGATTTAATTTTAAATAGTTTCAACGGACAAGCTTTTGTCTCAGTTCTAATGTCATGATACTGGTGCTTGTTGAAACATGGAAATCGAAAAGGGTCTTTATCGCAATATCCGCGAATGTGCTCTTGGAAGCGCATCTGCATGTCAAAACACCGAGTAATCATTTTTTTTCCTTATCTTCAGCGTTAGGCATGTAAGATCCAGTCGCGATGTGATGTGTTTTCCCAGGGTCGAATGATGGATTTGCCAAAAAAAAAAAAAGAAAGAAAGAAACGCAAACATTTCTTCGGGGGCCTCAAGCAAACTCACTAGCCATGAACAGCAAAATGAAAGTTGAAAACAGCTTTCTAAGGGTTGACTAAATTGAGAAGTAAGTTGGTCCTTTTCTTCTTTCTTGACATATTTCGATCTTACTTCATTAATACGAGCAATTTTTATAAAAGTTTACTGGGAAAGTAACAGTCGATGAGCCAAATATTCAACTTGACAATCTCTTGTCCTTTTACTTCCTCGCGCTGCGTATTTAATCTTTCCAGTCATAGAATAGTCTTTTTGCAAAGAACCGGGCTGATGGAAAAATAACAGCACTGAGCCTAAGCGCATAAGGCTAGTTTCGTAGTTTGACAGGAATAATGCTTATGATAAATACTAACTTGCGTTGGGCTGGCGAACGTTAAAGACAGAATACCCTTTATTACCAGTTAAACGGCAATGCCAGCCGAAGACGGAAGTAGTAGTAGTAGTAGTTCTTTATTTAAACTCGGTTAAAAATCTTCAGTAATGATAACAGTATTTTAATTACAATAATTTGCAAATATTAAAATTAAAATAACTTTAAAAACCTGATTTACAAGATTGCCGAGTGGAAATTGAATGTTTCAAGTGCGCGGTTGATTTCCTTCTTAAACTGCCCAATTGATCTGATCGCCCTCCTTTCCGAGGAAGAGAATTCCACAGTAAGGCACCGCTAAAGCTAAAGCTACGTTCAAATAGTAAGTACGCGGCTTTGGGAAGTTTAGCTTACGGAAAGAATCACGCAAGTCATAGTCTGTGTGTCGTTCACTGAATCGCTCATGCAAGAACACTGGGCCGGGCTAATCCGTTGAGGGACTTAAACATCATCACAGCTTTTTGCTTTCTTCTTGTTTAAGATAGCCGGTCCTACTTCAACGTTTCAAGAAGCAGGCTTGAGTTTACCTCGCAGTTGGCTTGCAGAATAACCCTAGCTGCTCGGTTTTGCAATTTTTGCAGTTTCTCACATAGATGAGAACTCAATCCATCCCAAACAGGGACACAGTAATCGAAATGAGGTTGGATTAAAGCGTTACATATTTGTACTGCAGTGGATTGAGAAATGAAGGAACTAATGCGCCTCAGGCTTAGGGCACTGATTGCCGAGGATATCTTTCTGCATAGTTGGCTGATATGATTGGACCATGAAAGTCGGCTAACAATAATCAAACCTAATGATTTGGCATACTTAACCTTGCTTACTTGTTGGTTGTCTAATTGGATATCAAGTTCACTACAATTCTCTGCAAGAAACTTGTAACGATAACCAATCACCATAAACTCAGTTTTCGCGATGTTTAGACTAAGCTTATTTACTTTTAGCCAGCTGTAATGATTGGTAAATTCAGAATTGTTTGCTTGTTCGAGTTCGGCAAAAGTGCAACCAGGGACGGTGATGTAGGATCGTCGGCAGACATTTTTGCGCATAATATATCGAGGCAATGAGGAAGATCATTTATATATATTACGAAGAGCAAAGGTCCCAGTATACTTCCCTGGGGAAGGTAGGTTAATTTACTTGCACTGGACAACGCTCCTTTAACACTGCAGAAAACTTGGAAAAGGTGGGAAAATCGTGATCAGTTGGTTGTCGTTCACATCACCACGATAGTGTTAATCTCTCTATAAATTGTACGGTACAGATCAGTTGGTTAACCTGTCCACATATTCCTTCCCCCTAATTAGATCCAAAGGGTGCCCTCGTAGACAAGGCATGGGTTGATTACGAAGCTGAGGTAAGTCTTAATGCTACAACGTCATCAATGATAAAAAAATGTGAAAAAAAAAAAAAAAAGAAGACTCGCAGTGAATATGCTATCTGGAACAATGGCTATCTTGAAACTAAAAAAGCATCCCTTCCCCCTCCCCCCCCCCCCGTCCGAACGACGATCCTGCAGAAAGTCTGTTCAAACAGGTGTTCAAGATTACTAAAGTTATCTCTATTTAGTAACTGACGATAGCATTTGAATACATAGAAACATGCTTTATAAAGTGAAAAATGTCGTTGTTTACTTATAGTTACAGAATACTTAAATTGTTAAAAAAAGGTTTACAGACAGCGGCTTATGATGGCAGACTTTGCTCGTTGTATGAGTCAAGTTCGAGTCAGGCTCCGTTTCTTCTGTTTCTTTTTTTTTTTTTTTTTTTTTTTTTTTTTTGCTTCGTTTTTATCTTTAACAAAGGCTGTGATTGTGATTCTTCCTTTCATAACGATGTGCCACCTGATGTTCGAAGCATTAAACATGAACGAGATATTATTGTCAACGCGATCACGAGAATTCAATGTTCAGCAGCAAATTAACCGCAGTCCTCATTCATTCTCGCCATCTATAATTTCCCTGAAAGGATTTGTCCAATGTAGTTGGTGACTAAAGTTTTAGTCAATATGCCTTCTAAAACCTATGTGCCAAGAAAATTAAAAATTCCCGTGGCCGTCTACATTTTCCTGCGAAAAGTAAAGATTCTATTCTATGTTATCCTGGGTGTACTGTGGACGCAAAAAAGTGGCGCTTGAATTGAGTCAGTCAGGTAATACTTCATCAACGTCCGTTTTCTCAGTCGTGGACATGGGATCTCTGCTTCAGGTGTATGCAGCTACAGGTCTTAATTTTCCTAAGAAAATTATGAACACTAAGTGATATTATATCTTTCCACGGTAGCAGCGAGTAACAGCGGTAATGACTCTAGCGATTGATATTAACGAAAAACGTTGCAAACCTGAAAGTTTTTTTTTTTTCGTTTACCACTAGCACATCATTGTATAAAAGAGAATAATAACCAGAAGACATAAGAAGAAGGGAAATAAAAGAGAAATAAAGGTTGAACCCTGACTCAAACTTGGCTCGTGACTCTTACCTCTGACTCGGGCTCGAGCTTGAGTCGTGCAACGAGTAAACTCATATCGGCATTATATTCAAAGGGTTTATAATTAGCTAAGGAGCTAGACTATTTCCTATCCTTATGTATGAGTGTTTTTGTTCCTTTGGTATCTTGCAGAAAATCGCAGAGGCAATTAAAAAAGGAAAGTAATGATCCTACCCACTTTAGCACAACAAATGGCGATGCTGATCGATTGTGCATGTGACGCTCATTTCTCCGCAATCTGCACTTTTAATTAATACAATGAAACTTGATGCAGAAGGCCGTGTAATTAGAGCCTTGTTAGTGGTTTAAATACAGGGCTGAATTCAGCCGTGCACGTGGGATAAAAATTAATTGTTGTATTTTTTTACTGTGATCTCGTCTGTTGTGCTTTCGAAAGGGCTTCGCCTGGAGCGAGCAGTAATTCCAGAGATACACGTTTCCCTCCACCTTTTTTGCATCGTCCTTTTCACCATAAGGTAAGGATGCATTCTGTAGTTATGAAGGTGCATTATGCAACCCGCGTTACAGTGTGAAATTCTGAGCTGGAAACTTTGCACATGCAGTCTTGACCTACCTAATAAAAGCAGATAAACGGGCATTGCCTTTAACATTGGTCTGAACTAGGGAAATAATTATAAGGCAGGTCTTAGTGATAGGGGTCAAGTCGTAAATACGGTAGGGAAAAACGCAGATGTCGGTCATAAATAGGGTAAGGGTTTTGGGAGGCGGGCCGCACACCCCTACCCAATATTTTTGGCAGTACCCCTCTATTTTACATGTAATGATGTAATGAGTCCTCTTGACAAGCATTTTGTCCCTTGTAGTACATCTTGAAACAGCAGCATCACTTACGACGGACTCCTTCCTAAATCTCTATCGCCGTTCGATTAGACATCGAGGTCCTGTGAGACAATTGAGGTCAGATCAAGGAACAAACTTCGTTGGCACTAGTAACGAGTTAAAGGCAGCATTAGCAGAGATGAATCAAGATATGGTAAACAAAGAGATGGCAGGCAATTCTTGTGATTGGATGCATTTGATGTATTCAAGTCACAATATTACTTATTTCATCTTGACAGCTATCTGTGGATCATCATGTCTTCAAACCCTTCAAGGAAATTTATTGTACATTTTCTTATAAAGGGTGAGTTGAGGTGGGCATTTAGTGAGCAAGCAAAAGACGTTGCAGACCTTGTAAGGAAGCAGAAAAGTGAAGAAGCTTTTGGAGCACAATTGTCAAAAGAACAGGTACTTAAAACAAGTTTAACTTCATTAAGAGGCTGTCTCTCTTATTTCCACCCGGTCAATTTTGCGTCAAAAATAATGTTGCCTGAAACTCTGTTAACAGAAAGACTTTACCTAGGAAAGAACTAAATTAGATTTGGTTTGATTCGAAATAATTTTCTGACTGCATTACGGGCCATAATTATTTCCCAGTCCGTAGGGACCGTCGCAACGTCTCGAAAATTGAAAAATAGGCATATTTTGTAACATTGTAAAATATTTGATTCGCATAGTTAAGCCACAGAATTTATATCAGATTGCTTAAAAACCTTTCTAGTTTGCCAAGAAAGTTAGAATTTGCCCTCTCAACATATTTGAAAAGGCGAATATTAGCATATTCTGACCACTAGAAATCGCCATCGGCCGATGGCCGTAAATAACCTTGATTTAGACGCTAAGTTTTGGGATTTCGGACCTGGTTGACGATTCTATCCTACACAGCCGCTAAGTTTAGACCTTTATAGGCAAAAATATGCTAAAAATCCTGTACGTTTTCGATTTTTCAAAAGTTATGACCGTTTGAATCAGCACATGTACGAGCATTCGCGATTTTTTCGCCTACACCAAAATCGAACCACTGGGGCAGATTTCGTCATAAATACAGCTTACCCGCTTTGCAGCCCGTCTTCATGGCTCACTTCAGAATTTTTCTAATAACCAAATTGGTGAAATCCATGATAACTTCAACAAATAGCTAGGTATTGCCTCCGAAAAGTAGGTGGCATCCATCGTGATTCGTGGTATCAAAACAAATGTCGGAATTGGCCAGATTTCGCGGTGAATCACCCATTTAACATCGCTGCAGAGCTGAATTTTTTCCAAAATCAGAATATAAACTCTCCATGTCTGGAAGCTGAGGAAGAAATGAAGGTTTTAGGCTTCTGAAGTGAAGAAATGATCGTTTAAATTTAGATCCAGTTCGATGTTATACTGTTCTCACAAAGGTCCGCACAAAAGAGAAGACCGCTGATAGCTTGTGCCGGGATAAAGGCTCGTGACAAGCTTCTCAAGAAAGCCAGAAAAACTAAGCAGAGAGCAACTGGAATTTTTTAAGCGAGTAAAAAACAGCGTGACCAAGCTTATCAAGAATTCAAAACAATTGTACATAAAAACTAAAATTGCTGGAAACAAGAACAATTCTTGGAAACTCTGGAACCTGAGTAAGTGTCTATCAAATGACAATAAAAGTGCCGAACATGGATTAAATAATCTAGTAGGAAACGAGAAAAATATCAAAAAAAGGTTGTGGTTATTCATTGTAGTGAATAACAATAAAAGCTAAGGTTTTCATTTGTCTCACCATGTAGTCACACGTGATGTTGATCGCAACATTTCGACTGCATACTGCTAGTCTTCTTCAGGTGATGAGGTCGACTGGTCATGCGTGATCTTATAAAGCATGATGCTCTGCTGTGATTAGTTGTTTTTCAACAGCTCTGATTGGTGCATTTCTATCCTTGCTGTTTCATTCAGTGACTTGCACCCTTGGCAGTCCGCTGTCGCACGGCTCTCCTGTTGTCTTGTTTTTGATCGTGGGCATCCATGCTTCTTGAATTTCTATTCCACCCTCCCGCGATTGAAAGTTAGGATAATCTATGCAAAAAGTTCGCACAGAGAATGACTGTACTGCGGAAAATAAGATGCTTGCTGCTTCTTGATCAAGGGAAACTTTATTATAATGCAAAGGTCAAGCAGACAAAGCTGTATGCCTCAACCGTGTGGACATCTTACTCTGCAGAAAATATTCTAAAAGTTTTCAGGCTACAGAAACACACAGCTGGGTGCTGATACGAAAGCAAAGAGTGTTTAACTTTTTAAACAATTAGGTTGAGTCCCTTTTTATGTTGAAGCAAGAATATATAAGTCAATTTTGGTATTTAACAGACTGCTGGCGATTGCCCATCCATATGACTCAGATGTTAATAAGAAATGCAGATGTTAATGAGTGAGCGATTAAACATGGACAATTAAACCTTGTCTACCCCCACTTCAAATGGGAGTCTGAGAGGGTGGAGGGGGTCCTTCACAGTATCAACTATCCGCCTCTGGAATAAGATCCCCAACGAGATGAGAAAGAAACAGAATCTTATAGGCTTCAAGAAATCCATGTTAGAACATTTACTGATTAATTTTTGTCATGTATTTTTAAATTTTATATTTTATTAACTGACCTTATCTTTGCCATGTTTTAATATACCAGATAGTTTAAATTTTTAACTTTTATATCATAATTGTATTTTAACAACTCCTTACACAGTAAGTCTTGAATGCTTTTATGTAATGTCATTAGTTTTTTAATTTGTACTATTTATAGGGCCAGGGGTTCTTCAGTATATTTACCGCTTTGTGTAGCCCTTGTTAAATAAAGTTGTTTACTTTATTATTATTATTATTATTATTATTATTATTATTATTATTATTACATATAAGTCAACTAAAATGAAAAAAATGTCAGTGAAGAGGCTGGTTTATCCCAAGTTTACACCAATCATTGTGTGGGAGCTACTACCATCACTCTCAGCTTCAACGCCAGGATTTCAATAGGCCTATTTGTGGCCATTTCAGGACACCAAAGTGAGCAGTCTCGTGATCTACAACTCTCATCATTCGACCTCTTAACTCCACAAATGCAGCCAAATCTTTGGAGAGCCTTGCCTACATCCATTAAGGTCCATAGCCAGAAATCAGACGTTTCTCAGCAATTGATGTCGTTCCAGACCAAACAAGTGACAACCAAATAACTCTCTCAAATTGGTTTTTACCCTGAAATTCAGTCCATTTCAGAATGACATCAAAGCATGGTTTTCTACTTTCATCTCACACTTTCCTCATGATTGAACAATGGCACTAATTGTTTACACATACGAAGCTCAGAAACAGCTTTTTTTGGTGAATTTCAGGAAACGTGATTACATTTACTTTGATTGTATCGATGGGTAAGGTCGTACCACAGGTTGTGCAATGGCTGGTTTTTACACAATTGTTTCTTTCGTTGTCTGGTCAAGTAAGACTATATAAACATTTTTGGTTCAATAAAAGGGAACTCTTTCGATAATTGCCAGGAGTATCCACTATTTTTCATCCCTGAAATTGGAAAGGTGTTGCCTAAAATGTAATATTTACATCTGAATGATAACTCTTAGATGCCAGCTTGCGACTCTGCTCAGACAGATACACTATACCAACTAAGACCATTCCTAGCAAGGTTAACAGCCAATTTGTCTCACTGTTATAACCCCAATAGCACGCAGGCAGTGGAAGAAACAAGGATCAAGTATAAAGGGGTACACTTCTCTCAAACAGTATATGCCACTGATATCCATCAAACGTCCAATGAAAAGGTGGAGTAGAGCTGATAGTTACTCTGGATACTAAGATAACTTTGACATTGACACAGGACATCATGATACCATTGTGGAGAAGGGTCTGTTAAACCTGTCGTTAGTCGCCTCTGCCTGGGAATCAGGGGAAAGTGGTAAAATGACCAAATACCTCAACAAAAATTTTCATTAAAGTGATGCTAAACTGTGGAGCTCACTTTCTTTAAACATTTGACTATGCTAATCTTTACTTTCATTTAAAACCAAAATTAACTATCGCGACTGCACATTGATATTTTGATTATTTTGATTAATTTTTTTTTTATATTTTACCTTGTTTGCTTGTATTGCATGCCATTAAAAGTGACTTTAAATAAAATGGTTGAGTTGTGAGATACAGTCTTCTCATTGTGGTGTAGTGTTTTATATGACACATAGCTAAATTAGAGTAGATATTGTAGATTAGATTATCACTTAATGTATTTTAATACTTTTGATGTACTTCTTAAGATATAGTTATTTAGATTTTACTTGTTTTCATTTTTCCTTTAAATACAGCCTTAATGTCTTATTTTAGGCCACTTCCACTCAGTTATGAATATGCCTCCACCTGGAACTGAGAAATCTTTCCACAGCAACCTGGCGACAAATGGCAAAAGACAGGCTACTTATTACACAATGGTCGTGTCACCATGTGGAAGCTAAGCCAAGGATGTAAACAATGTAAGCTTCAAAACCACATGGAAATGAATTTTCTAGAATATCAGGCATTGTTATGGCCATGCTAATGCCTGAATCTAAGACCAATTGAAGATCTTCTTAGTGCAGGTGTAGAACAACATAAAAGCAAGTACCAAGAGGAGATGAAAAGTGATCAGAGGCCACAGAAGTTAGTTCATGGTAGTTCATGCAGCGAGGCTGCTTTACAGACAATGTTTCTTTGTTTACTCAACCTAATATTACAGATAAACAGTTTTTGGAGGTTGATAGCAACTTGGGGCATATGCTATACTTCACCCCTGAATGATCTCCCAAACACTTCAGAAAATGGGCAAATGTAGTCTCTTAGCTAACAGAGCAGCTATTCCAGAAGTATCAGCAAGAACTAACTGAAGTGAAAATAGAGGGGTGAGAGGTAAGGCATGTTGAGCTGAGGAAACTTTCAGAGAACAGCTTATGTCAGTGCAAAGCAAGTGAAGATGATTCAAAGTAAGATTGCATATGAACTGATAGTTTCCTCAATAACCAAGGGAGGGAAGTATGACAATATTACAAACAAAAGAGGTGATGCAAAACCTAGAGAAATCACCTTCAGACACACCTCTGACTATGAAAGAAGTTGAAATACTAATTCCCCTTGAACAGACATTATCATATACAACTTCTACAAGTACGCTAGATACCATTTCTAGCACCTATCAACTCACAATCTCAGCTTAGGTCTGGGCAGGACAGATTTGTGCACAACTGGTTATTCCAGAAGAGCCTAAACACTTGCAAGAAGGAGAAGGAATGTTTTGCTTCTTATGCAAGCAAAACAAAATTTTCACGCCACACCCTGTGAACAGTTTACGAGATGATCCAGCAACACAAAGATCCCATTGAGTCTGAAATACAGGGACAAGTCTCTATATTTTGTTAACAAAAATTGTGAATTCTACATTTCATTAAAAAAAAAGTGCAGGAAAAGAAACTCCACAGAAATGACCTCATGTTTAAGGCATATAGCGCAGCATACTGGCTTGTCAAAGAGAAAGTCTGAAATCCAAATTTCTCATCATTAGCTAATCTGCAAACATGTTTTGGTTTTCATGAGATGAAGAATTTCCAGTACTCAACACAGAGTTCCATTGGGGTAATATTTTTGGTAATTAGTAGCTTTTTTGATGACAACTTGTTGGGGAAGGTATAGAGAGCAAATTGCTTTGGTCTCCTAACTGCTGAGGTCACAGATGTATCTTTCCTGGAAACAAAACAGAGAACATTGAAACACGTTCATTGCGGATTGAAATGTTCTGAAAAACTACACAAAGCCAATGCAAAAACCACCTTAACCCTCCTCACAACTCAAAGAAAACACGCTCTGTCTAAAGGTGAAAGACTGTAGCTCTCTGGTTTCTAATAGTGCAACACTAATAACTGGTCACTTTAGTGGCATGGCTAGTCATCGAAAGAAAATAAATTCACTGTCACCTCACTGCACTGTTTGTGCCACAAGCTTGCATCAAAGTACTATAACAGCTTTCATCAAAAATTGGCAATGGGTGGGCTTTGTCAGATGACAAGTTTTGTGGCAAGAGGCAACATCAGAGGGTCCATTTAGTTAGCATGTGTACGGGACAACTAGATTCTGCTATTAAAATTTTCTGCCACTGCTTGAACTTTCCAATTCAATGAGGTAATAACAAGAAAAGGAATGGTCATGAAATTATGAGAAATAACCACAATTAAATTTAACTTTTTTTGGTCCACCATTCCTTACCAACACCTTTCCAAGGATTTAGACGCCCTCAGAGCATTAAAACAATACAGCAGCCAACAGTAACACTATGACCACCATTGTCACCATCAAAATTTCACAATAGCTAAAAGGGAAGAGATGAGAAGCAGAGGCCATTTAAAGTATTAACAGTTTGTTACTTGCACTCAAGTTTCATCTTCTCAGTTAATAATTTATTTGAAATATATCTCTAGCAAAACAACTGTGAAATTTCTTCAACAACAGTTACACAGAGCTAATTATTGAAAGAAAATTCTGACAGATTAAAGTAATACCTTCTGAGTTTTGTTAAGAGAGGCTTGTGTTGCTGATTTTAAAACATGTACAAACAACTACAGTTACTAATTTAACACATCAGACTACAGAACAATTAAGGAAAGTAACAAAAATGTATTGCTGCACATTCTATCAAGTTTAAAATATAAATACCTCCAAAATCATGAATGCATCCTATCTAAAGTATCTGTGCATCTCTAATGATGCAGTCTGTTACACAACAATCTATTGACATGTTGCTAGGTCGATGTATCTATTTACCACTCAGTTTTATCTCATTTGATCTTTCCAAATTTTTCACAATATAAAGATAGAGGAAAACATAAAGCTAACATAAACTAGGTTTTGTAGAATAAGGGATGCCATATGAACCACCACCACAAGCTCAGCCTGTTAAAAGGAATACATTATCCATGACCCATGCTCGACTTTTTTCGACATGGTTGTCAGTATGGTGAACTGCTTCAATTTAGGAAGAAAATTTGGACAGGATCAGATGCATTAAAAAAGTGCGAGTAATCATCAATTCCAACCTCACCCTAAATACTATACAAACAACTGACTACACTATAATGGTTTGGTTAGTTTTTGTCATCATTGAAAAATCTCTGCGAGCACTATTACCCAAAGTGCTTATGCCAAACCTCGCCACCATCTGAGCAATGTAAATTTTAAGTTCCTAGCTTGTAAACTTGGTTTAACGAACTCTTTAGCAAATTATACTGGTTGATTTAATTAATTAATTAATGATTTATTTACAAATTCTGAATCCAGAGAGGATTAAAAAACATTTAAATACCCCCTTTGGTGTGTAACAAGAGTATTTGTGTAATCAATGCGAACAGTACCAGGAGAAGGGCGGACCAGAATATTTTACTTTTCGCCAATATAAAGAGCAAACATTGACTCTTCTGTTTCTTGTGTCAACACCTGGTCTACTTATTCTTCACCTTCGACCACGAGTTCGAATCAGTCAAAAAATCTGCACTGCCCGAGAAGGGAAGAGCATATGCTGACAAATAGCCAAGACTGCGAAGAGAACAAGTCACAAGTCACGAGGCTCAACAAAAAGGCATTTGAAAGCTCAAGACTTCAGAAACACACAAGCTGACAGAACCCAACTAAACGGGTAAATTTGACAGCTGAAAGGTAAAACAATTCCTTATTTACCACCAACCTCGTTTTTCCAAGTTAAAGTTCAAGAGTTTAAGAATTCAGATATCACTTCTAATGTGATTGTAAAGACTTTACTCTTGTCAAAGATTGACCAAGTATTCACATACTTAATTAAACTGTTTTGGTTGGATCAAGTAAGGCGAAATGATTGACCAGGCGTGGAAAATTCTCAATACCAAATTTGGAGATCAAAGGAAATTAATGAATATGCCCTTAACTGAAATTACAAATCTCCAGCCCGTAAAGTGCAACTCGAAATTGCTTTGTCACTAAGTGCTAGAATTCTTGGTTTCATAAACAGCATGGATCAAACGGCTGGGCAGTGACCCATGCCTCAGAAGCACCTTTTGTAATGCCCAGCTTTTATCAAAGTTAGATCCAAAAGATAACATTGACTTTGGCTAAGAAATGCATTTCTCAGCCAAAAACGAGAAATGCGTTGAGTTGTTGGATTGCCAGAGGAGAGAAAGCCTATGGTTCAGCCATATTCCTCAGATGGAAACTCACAGATGGCAGTTATTCCTGCATACTGCACATGGTTAAAGCATTTGTTGCCCCTTCAAAGAAAAATTCAATACCATGCTTGGATTTGACGGGGTGCTTCTCAATTGCAAGATTATACGGTACATGTAAAGAAGCACTAGAATTTGCTGAGATCAGCAATTGCAAGAAAGAGTTCTGGATTGATTCTCAGACCATGTTAACCCGGCGTAAAACCTCTCCAAGACTGTTTGTTTTGGTAAGAGTATAGCTGAAATCCAGTAAAAACAATGGGCTCTGAAGCGTGTAAATACATCAGATCTGATCATAATCCTGATGAGAAGAACTCAGCTAGAAAAGTTGAAGACTTGGTATGAAAGTCTTCCATTCCTGAAATGCCTAGAAGAAGAATCACCCAAGTTTAAAGAGAATCCCAAGGGATGCGGTGAAGAATTTTCAAAGGAAGTGAAGCCGCTCAACAACTTCAAAGCTGTGAACACCCTAAAACAAGTAGATTGCTTAGCTACATCAATGGAGTAAAAAGGAAACCCTATTTTGGAAAATTTGATGAAATCTTGTTTGACGTTCGCCTAGGCAAGGAAAACTTTGGCCTACGTTCTACGATTCACCAACAACACAAGGTTGAAAATAAAAAAAGAGACACCATTTTACAGAAGAATTGAGAGAATCTAAACTGTGGTTATTCAAATGGAGTTGACAGACAATCAATGTATATACTGTAGACAAGAAGCCGATTCCAGCATCAGATAAACAAGGCGTGTTATGTGCACATGGGAGACTAGAGAACATCGGATCATTACCAGATGAGATGCACAATCCCATTATCCTTCCAAAGCCATTAATTAATACTCTTGAAAAACCTTTACGAAAAGCAAGCACATTGCAGTTACAAAAGTCTCATCGATGAATCAAGCAAGCGTTTCGGATCGTGGGTGTGCAAAATATGGCCATACAAGTAACTGGTAAATGTGTGACCTACAGGAAGTTACAAAGTCAAATGATGAGTCAGATTCTGAGACTGAACATTGCAGCAGGTCTCCCAGTGTTCAGCAACACAGCAATTGACATGTTTGGACCTTTGCAAATAAGAATCAACAGAAAAACACTGAAGGAAGCACAAGTAATCATATTTCCATGCAAGAGTGGTCCATCCAGAGCTTGTAACAGACAGAAGCTCATATACGTTTCTCATGGCTTTTCAGAGATTTGCCTCACTCAGAGGATATCCCAGTAACTGTTGATTGGATCGAGGTACAAACTTTGTTGGCGTACAAAGTTATTTGAACAAAACTTTGCAAGGCCGGGACATCCCCAAACTTGTCCACAAGCTAGCCATCAAAACAGAGTGATAGAAAGTCTCATCAAATCAGATAGACAAGCCTTAGATGCTTCATCAAAGAATGAAACGTTTACAGAGGAACAGGGAAGAATGTATCTAGCAGAAATGACCTATTTGATCAATGGGTGTCCTCTCTGTCCTAGCTCTGTCTAGATCCGGGAAAATCTGCCTGTCACGACAAATGACCTCTCAATTGAACACCACTTTCAGCCTCCTTTGCTGGAGCCAGAACAGAGTGTTAGCCCAAAACACCTCACGAGAAGCACTGAGAAAGGAGTACAAGAGTTCTGGAGTTGTTGGACGAAATATTTTGCCCCAAATTTACTATTAATGAATAAATGGTACAAGAAACGCAAAAACCTTTAAGAACAAGACTTGGTGTTGGAGATGGAATCCACCCCAAGGAGAAAATGGAAGATGGGTTTAGTAATTCAGACATATCCTAGACAAGATGGACTCACAAGGAAAGCTAGGATGTAGACTGCTACATCAGTTTATGACCTTCCAATTCACAAGCTCTGCCTAGATCGCAAGCAAACAGGAACTAAATGTAGTATAAAAATTGAAATTTATTTAGTTGTTCAATCTATTCACATGTATAAATAAAGATTTGCTCAACAAATAATTTATTTATGCAAGGACTGTGACTAATCCCGATAGGATTCAGAAACATTGAAATGTGCTCCTTGGTGTGTAACGGGGTTAATTGTGTAATCAATGCGAACATTACCAGGAGAAGAGCGGACAAGAATTCTTGACTTTTTGTCAACATAAAGTGCAAACTTTAACCTCTTCTGTTTCCAGTGCTGACACCTGGTCTTCTAATTCTTTACCTTCGACCATGATTTGGAATCAACAGTTAAACAACTTTTATATTACCATACAAAATATATAATAATAGTAATAATAGAATAAGTAAAGGCTATGGTTTAGTAAAGATATCTCTATAACTTGATTTAAAATATTATTGTAACATTCTTTGTAACCTTGCAGGTAGTGACTTATCATTGTCCTGATGTTGCTGTTTAGGGTTTCAAATAAGTTCTAATGATTTCATTGCTCAGTCATTTGTCATATTTCCGAAGATGTCACCAATTTTGATCAGGACTTCTTTATAGAAGTCCTAATCAAAATTGGAGTAGTTAGTGTCCTTGCAGATTATAGGCTTCCCATGAAATTGACAGCAAGGATTGTGAGGATTGTTTCCTTGAGTTGTAATTACTTTTCTCAACAGATAAATGGACAAATCAAGAAACCAAACTCTCACCATCAACTAATTAGGATGCATACAGATACATATTTAAATACTTGTTACTTTATTTATGACCAGTTTTCTTTTTTCAGAGCGATTACAAGATGAGAGCGATAAAGGAACCTTACTTTCCATGGTGCAATAGCTGATATCTCTTAATTGGTCTTGGAGATATATTCCAACATCTAAGAACTATTTATTGCAGGAGACAGTGAATTGACTATAGATGACATCAAGGGTTTTCTACAACTCAAGGCAAGAAACCACACCCTCATAATCAACATATTAGAAAGAATACAGAAACATACTCGATTACTTGTTTCTTTGTATATTATCAGTTTCTTTTCAGAACGATAACAAGATGAGATTACTAAAGGAACCTTACTGTCCATGAAGCAATAGCTGGTATCTCTCGATTGGTCTTGGAGACGTTCCCCAACATCTAAGAACTGTTTGTTGCAGGAGACAGTGAATTGAACTTTTTGCTCTTAAAATTGCTTGACATATTTTGTATACTTAAATTGTTCTCTGCAGGCTCCCATTCAATCGAGCTTCCCAGCCTAGATAAGTGCTGCTATTAATAAGTATAAAAAGTAAATTTTCACTTTCAAACTGTAAACATTATAAACTCGTAATTGGATTCATAGAATCAGCTTTGTTAAAATGCTAAAACTTTTGTTGAACTTGTTTTCTTGTGATTATTAATTATGCTATATATATTTATAAATCCATTTTGTAATGGAGACCTCAACGAGGTCAGTTGGAACCACACTATGAAGAGGTTTAACTGCTCTCCATGCAGGCATTCAAATAGTAGCTGCAATGTTTTCACTTCACAGCACTGGGAATGCATGTAATGTATGTGTTCAACCAACAACAAAAATGAAGAGCAAGTATAGCTTATTTATCAGCTATGAATCAGGAAAGAAGTTTGGAATAACTGAGTAACTTAATAAACAACCCTTTTCCTCAAAGGAATTCCCAGCTCTTAATGTATTTAAAGAAAAACAGTTTGACTTCATGTTTGGTCTATGGTGGGCAGAGAATTCGACAGAAAAAAGAACAGTCATGTTTCTTTTTAAAGTTTCACCACCTTTAACAGTTACAACTGAGACTACCCCTTGTGGTTCCTAACACATGAAAATTACAATGGTACAGGTAAGAGTAAACACATGAAAATTAAATGGTACAGGTAAGAGTAAGTCTGTTTCAGAAATATGGCTGATCAGGGCAGTGTTTGACTCCATTTTCCAGAGCATGAGTTGACTTAGAATATTCTGGAATGAGCAGCCTCAATATTCATATTGATTCATACATCTGTGTTACTGCTGTGTCTATATACAGTAGATTGTTCATCTAACTTCCCTAATGTTACAAACAATGTGTTTTTACATCATTTGAATTTTCTTTATGCATTTTTTTTTTGGTAAATGCCGTTACCAATCAGATCCTGTAGCAGCCCAGCTACATTTAAAAAATATCTCTAAGCATTTCTTTTTAGGAAAGAGCTCATGCAGTGCTAGTTTAAAACATTTGACCTAAATTAAAGCACTTTTTTAACATTTACATAGTATTAAAAGCTATATAAATTTCTCTTATTACAATTATAAAATATTCTGAATAAATTCAACTTTTAAATGTTAATCCATTTTAATTCTGGCTGTCTGTGGTCAGACACTTCTTATAATAAAAACAGTTTCAAAGCTCTTGTTTTAATTGTAATTTGCTAAAAGATAGGCTATTATTTTAACCTTCCTTGTTCCTTATTATGTTAAACACAGAACACATAGGATGAGAAGTTGATGAATATTCACATGTGATAATTATTAGATGCTGCACACCCAAGTAGACACATTTGAAACAAGTCGTTTCCATGGGTCATGGAAATGATCTTAAGATCAGTGTTGGATAAACCATTGACCAATTTTTAGAATCACGATTTTATCATCTCTGTATATTTTTCATGGCCCATAATGGCGAGTTTCAAGGAAAATTAATGTTTCGTTTAGAACTGATTTCTGACACTTTTGCATAATGTCAAATTACCATCTCATTGTTGTAAATAGAGCAGCAAGGAGGTTAACGTTTGCTTTACCTGTGATGACAATCTGTAACAACCGGTAGTAGAGCAAGATTGTCTGGTACCTTATATTGAATGTTTACGATATGAATTTGGTGTTGTAGGAAGTGCTCAACATATTAATGAAGGAGTACGAGTCGGACCCTGTGAAATACAAGCAGTATATTAAAGAGGGGAAATTACACATACCTATTGGACCTAACCATTCAAACAGTTGGAAATACACAAGGGAAATGGTTAAGAGCAAGTTACTGAGCTGAAAGGAATGCTCAGAGGGCCCATTAACATCAACAAAAAACTTTTGAAATAGCATGAAAGTGGTGAAAAACTGCTTGAGCTTGATGGAAAAATTGAGGCTAAGCTCAAAGAACTAGATCAAGCCAGTGCAGAATACGAGTCATTTCTGTAACGCAAAGGATTATAGAAACATTTGAAGCCAAACGAAAAGGCCTTTGAGAGGGTAAATGTATGCATTAAAAACATTGAAATCATGATGGACAAAAGAGTAAAGGAACTGTTTTCAGTTGAGTAAGCACCCTTGCTAGAATTCGAGTCTGCAAGCACAGGAAAAAAAATGTGTGTAAGCATGGAACTGCATTTTGATTGCATGGGTTTGGAAGATGTTCCAGATTGTCCAGTCAGTCAGTAAGTCACTCGAGTTGATCTGTGATATGTGACTGAAAAAGCAAGTTGTTTGAATAAACATTCGAGTGGTAATGTTTGTTGTCTAGTCTCTCTTTTTACGTAATATCTCATAGTAGCAGCAATGACAGCAAAGAAACACCACAAGCATTGCGCTCTATGATGTTTCACCAAGTTTCCCCACAAATTGTTCAGAATTACGTTAAGTGGAGAGATTGCAGAGAATTAGAAGTTGTGGAGAAGGAAAGCCTTGAGTATCAGCTTGCAATGATGAAGCACGGAAACATGGAGATGCCCCCACACGAAAACAATTTTGTTACCTTTCGAAACCAGACACTTGTTTTGTTTGTACAGTAATTTGTTGATTGATGGACGCGTGAAATTTAACTACAAAAATCGCATTTACATTAGACTTTGATCAGTCCTTTTTTGAAGCGAAGACTAGGTTGTGTTAGTAGGTTTTACGATATGAGATCAATTTTGTTATAGCAGGACGAATTAATTAAATGAATCAATTGACAAATCAATACAAGTTTCAAAGTTTATGACAATGATAAAGCATGCTTAACAGCCAGTTTCCCAAGAATGTTTTGGACAAATGTTGTCGAAAAGAAAGTAATCAATTCTGCCTTGATTTGACAAACATTTTCAATGAAAAAAGACGGCAATTTAGCCAATTTTTATAGGAAAATGATAAATATATGTATTGCTCACCCAAGATGTTTATTAATTGGCAGCTTTCTTGTGTGGTGTAATACAATGTTCTATGTAGAGCATAACAGATGGCTATAATCATCTTAAATGACTCTGCAAAAAATCTGTTGTAGTTGTTTTCGCAGAAGTGTGGGCATCTTTAAAAACTTTTCCGTAATTTGCAGAGTTTGCAAGCCACAGTATGCAGCAATCAGTAGAGAGATATCAAAAAGCTACCACAGAAAGGAAATATGGTACAGTTGATTCTTGTTTTTCTTAGAAATGATAGTAAGTTGTACAACTTGTTGGGACTTGCTACGAAAGAAATACAGAAGACGCTTTGCTATTTGTTTGACCACAACAGATATTTTCATTTGCTCTTTTAACAACAATCTTCTTGAGAAATGCACCAATGGCAAAGCTTTCAACAAAGTGACCACTGCCCACTTTTTAGCAACATTAATCCAAGAACACCTTGTAGATTTTGAATGTTTTTTAAGATACATTTCCAATTTTATGGCAAGTAAACAGCCCCAACAGGTGAGTTCAAATATACATGTATTTGGCAAGATTTCTAGCATAACTTGTGATACTTTGCATGTTTTTGTGAATTTCACAGGATTTACCTTAAGGTCATGGCTGCCTGACTACATGAAAACATCAGAAACTCTGTATCAGTAGCTTTCTTCAAAAGTAATAACTAGTCAGAAATGAAATTTGTCTTATTACTCAAATAATCCTACCCTATAATAATTAGCAATGAATAACGACTTTGATGCATTTCATTTTGGAAAGTATCCAAATAATTTATTAAATGAATCATGGCTG
>NC_142678.1:7264669-7267169 GCF_964200805.1 Pocillopora damicornis
GTATCAGGCTCACTGAACCTATCCGCTCAAGCACCGCCTGCTTCGTTGCTTTCTCTTCTAGCAGAGGCGGAACACGCATCAGTCGTCCAACCATCTCCGCTTCCTTTCTTGCAAATGGCAATTGCGGCAGCCAATTAACCTTGGGATTGCCTATTATCAAGGCACCAGTGTTGCTGTGATAGCCCTCCGGACTATCTTGAATAATCTTAAGTGTTGTCAAAGAAGGAATCACACGGATCCTATGAGTCTCCGAGAGGTATCCGGCTCCCTCCTTTTCACTCAGTGCAGCAAAGGGAACTTTGTACAAACTGCGGTCAGGAACGATGATGACTTCAGGCCCCTCAAGCAAATCATAAACGGGAGCAATAAAAAATTTGTAACACAAAGATAGACTTGAAATGACCTCCTTGTCCTCGTCCTCCTCGACGAGTCGCAATGTTGTTGAGCTCTTTTGTGCGTGGGAGAGAGGTTGCACTTTAATCGTATTTAAAGACCGATCTTCACAATCTTTAGGGGGCAAAATACCAAGACTCCGGAAATTATCATCCAAAAATTGACTCAAAGACAAATCTTTGGGCAACCCAGCCTGAACAAGATTCTTTTCTAGTGATATTCTTTTATAGTGAAGGACTCCACTTGTTTTCAAGATCCACAAATGCAGACGATTCTGAAAATAAGAAATGTACAAACAAGTACAGTTATTTTTCTTTCTTAAAATGTTCTCAATGCCAAACCAAGATTGTGAATTGGCAAAGATGTGCGTTTCAACCGAGTACTTCTCTGCCATTAAGTCTGATAGGCCCCTAGCTCGACTCAACTCTTCAACATAAAGAGCATCCCGAGCATTTCCGGTGTAACAGAGCAAAGTACAAAGCAGCTTGTAGGGAAATATTCCTGAGTACTCCAGAAATGATGTTTTGAACTGATCATTGGCGCCCAAAAAATATCTCAGCTCCTCATACTTTTCAATGCACAGACGAAGACACGACAGAGAATCTTTGATTTTATTTTGAAATAAATACAAAATGGCGTAACCTCGAAGGATTTCGAACTCTGTTCTTCCGGCTCCAATATCTCTGGATACGAATAAAGCTTTCTCCAAACATACTTCCGAAGCTTCATAATCACCAACAGTTCTAAACACTCCTCCAAGGTTTGTAAGATGTACTGCTTCCCCTCCCTTATCACCAATTTCAGTTGTAATGACAAGTGCTTTTTGAAGATACTGTTTAGCATTGTCATATTGCCCGAGCGATAGAAACACTGTACTTAGGTTTCCGTAAACAGTTGCCTCCCCATTTCTGTCGCCAATTTCAGTTCTGATGACAAGCGCTTTTTGAAGATACTCTTTAGCCTTGTCGTATTGGCCAAGCGACAGAAACACAGCACCTAGGTTTCCATAACATAATGCTTCCCCTTTTCTGTTGCCAAGTTCAGTTCTGATGACAAGCACTTTTTTGAGATACTCTTTAGCCTTCTCGTATTGGCCGAGCGACAGAAACAGAGTACTTAGGTTTCCGTAGTCAGTTGCCTCCCCTTCCTTGTCGCCAATTTCAACTCTGATCACAAGCGCTTTTTGGATATACTCTTTAGCCTTGTCGTATTGGCCAAGCGACAGCAACACGGTACCAAGGTTTCCATAAGATGATGCTTCCCCTTTTCTGTCGCCAATGTCAGTTCTGATGACAAGCGCTTTTTGGAGATACTCTTTGGCCTTGCTGTATTGGCCAAGCGACTTAAACACAGCACCTAAGTTTCCGTAGTCAGTTGCCTCCCCTTCTCTGTCACCAATTTCAGTTCTGATGACAAGCGCTTTTTGGAGATACACTTTAGCCTTGTCGTATTGGCCAAGCCACAGAAACACAGTACCTAGGTTTCCATAACATGATGCTTCCCCTTTTCTGTCGCCAATTTCAGCTATGATGACAAGCGCTTTTTGGAGATACTCTTTAGCCTTGCCGTATTGGCCAAGCGACATAAACACAGTACCTAGGATTCCATAACATGATGCTTCCCCTTGTCTGTGGCCAATTTCAGTTGTGATGACAAGCGCTTTTTGGAGATACTCTAGAGCCTTGTCGTATTGGCCAATCGAATGAAACACATTACCTAGGTTTCCGCAGTCAGTTGCCTCCCCTTTCTTGTCGCCAATTTCAGTTCTGATGACAAGTGCTTTTTGGAGATACTCTTTAGCCTTGCCGTATTGGCCAAGCAACTCATACACAGTACCTAGGTTTCCGTAGTTATTTGCCTCCCCGTTTCTGTCGCCAATGTCAGTTGTGATGACAAGCCCTTTTTGGAGATAGTCATTAGCCTTGTCATATTGGCCAAGCGACAGAAACACAATGCCTAGGTTTCCATAACATGATGCTTCCCCTTTTCTGTCGCCAATTTCAGTTCTGATAACAAGCGCTTTTTGGAGATACTCTTTAGCCTCGTCGTACTGGCCTAGCGACTTAAACATAGTACCTAGGTTTCCATAACATGATGCTTCCCCTTT